>NW_028094426.1:6592359-6829434 GCF_014824575.4 Sturnira hondurensis | reverse complement strand
CTCTAGTTCACTGTTGGTGGGATTGCAGACTGGTACAACCACTATGGAAAACAGTATGGAATTTTCTAAGAAAACTAAAAATGAACGTACCTTTTGACCCAGCAATTCCACTCTTGGGAGTATATCCTAAGAACCCTGAAACACCAATCCAAAAGAACCTATGCACCCCGATGTTCATAGCAGCACAATTTACGATAGCCAAGAGTTGGAAGCAGCCTAGATGCCCATCGGTAAATGACTGGATCAAAAAACTATGGTACATTTACACAATGGAATTCTATGCTGCAGAAAGGAAGAAGGAACTACTACCCTTTGCAACATCATGGATGGAACTGGAAAGCATTATGCTGAGCGAAATAAGCCAGGCGGTGAAAGACAAATATCATATGATCTCACCATTAACAGGAATCTAAACAAACCAAACAAGCAAGCATAATACAACCAATGACACTCAAATATAGAACAGGCTGTCAGGGCCCAGAGGGGAGAGGGGAGAGAATCACAGGGGAAAAGGGAATGGACTCACATGAACAAGTATAAAAGACACATGGACAATAACTAAGGGTGGGGGGTGGAAAGGGGAGGGAGGCGGGGAGCATGGGGTGGGGGGCGGGCAGGGTTGGGAATATAAGACAGAAACCTGTACTTGAACAAGAATTAAATAAAAATTATATTAAATTAAAAAAAAAAAGAAACTGTAGAGGTGAATGAGATTGAATAATGGATTGCCATGCTTAATTCATTATGTATGCACCTGCCTTTTTTGTGCTTATTTTTCCAATAAAGCCATTTGGAGTAAAAATATTTACATATGGTCACTATTACCTTTAGCATTTTGATGGCAGATAACAAAGCCTGCAAAGCTGCTGAGTTCACAAAAGAATGATATTGTAATCAAAACTCAGGGTCAGCTGCCTGGCACAACAAAAGCCAAATGCGTGATACAGGTTCTTGTGCAAAAGGTGCCACAACCTGGGAAAATAGTGGACTCCTGTCTCAAAGACCATCACCCCTTCCTGGTCAAGCCAATGGTTCTTACAGGGGTAGGGAGAGGAGGGTTTTATTTCTGTCCATTCATTTTGCTTGTTTTTGGTGCATTCAGGCCCTGTCCATTTGCCTTTCTAGTTTTTGGTGAACTCAGTGTGAGAACCTTCCCCTGTGCCGTCTGGCCCGTGGGTGAGCTCCCCTGCTGCTCCTTGACCATCTATGGTAATGATATTATTAGAACGTGATAAATTAATTTAAATGCTGAGACACAGTGGGGGTTAGATGGGGAGATTTCGACTTCCCTCGAATCTTCTTTATCCCTTTTCTCAACCACCCACAAATAAACGTATGTTCTAAGTAAAAACACAATTTTTGCTCTGCAAATGTAGGTTCAAATCACCGCCAGGAAAAATTCACATAAATAACAACTGGGCATTGCTCTGCAAGTGTGATTGTAAAATAAGTCCTCATGCATCCCCCTTCGACCAGTTTACCCTCCTTAAGCACACCTTTATAGAACTTCTGTGATTATATTTTGTGCCGTGTATGTACTTACTGATAATGTAGAATTCTAGCGTTTTGATGGTTACTGGACGGGAGGGGAGTGTGGGAGAGAATGCGTGAAGTGACGGCATTAAGAAGTACAAATAGGTAGTCACAGCATAGCCTTGAGGATATAAAGTACGGTGTGGAAAATGGAGTAGCCAAAGAATTTATACATGTAACCGATGGACATGAACAATAGTGTGGGGATTGCTTGAGGGAGTTGGGGGGGGGCAGCGCAGGGTGCTGGGTGGACGGGGGCAAAGAGGGGAAAACTGGGACAACTATAATGGTATAGTGAATAAAATATAATTTAAAAAAGAATTCTAGACTTGAAGTAAGTGGTGAACTAAGCTATAGAACAGAAGAATATTTCTTAAATATGTGAGAAATATATTTATTTATCACTAGTGATTTTTTGACCAATCAGCATATGTACTTGGTTTTTGAAAGTGCTTAATCGTTTCATCCTTGTTGCTGCTCCAATTAAACCCCTCACATTGCATTTCAGGATGTCTGAGCTGCTCCCCAACCTCCACTTTTCTCTGCTCCTTTCCAGCGTCCTCTCTTCATCGAGTCATTCCCCGCTCTCCTGCCCATGCTGTCTTTTAAATCCACAGATCTGGTCTTCTCCTTCTCCCACTTAAACTTGAATAGTTGCCTATGAGAGAAAAGTTAAAACTAGATATGCCCTTTGAAGACACGACATTGAAGTCTTCTATGATCTTAGCCTATTATTTCATTTTCATTCTCTCTTACATACTTTGGCACACCTTGTGTTCTAGTTAGTCCAATTTTTCTTTTTCTTAAAGAGTTAAGCTAGTTTTGAGAGGTGTCCTGGGAGAAAACATTCTGTGATTAAATAAATTTGGGAAATGCTATCTTTTTCGTAGTCTAATGGGAACGTCAAGGTGCACATCAGTGTATTAAGTGATCTGAGAAGTCCCGTAGTGAAAACAATTGTTAAGTTTTCTGTAAATTATTATTGAAGTGAGCATAAATATTCTAAACTGTGTAGACATTAAATGTACAGATCTATGAATATTTGTAAAGTGAATACAGGGTGAGTAATATAAACACTTTCCACATCAAACTAGCGACATTCCTGCACTCCAGAAGCCCTTTTAATGCCCATCAGGCTGTTCTGGCTTCTGCCACCATGCAGGAGTTGTGTTTGCTTTCCAATTTTATGTAAAGGCTGTCATAGAGTATGTTTTCTTATGTGTCTCTTGTCTTTTGTTCAGTGTTATATTCATGGCATTTATTCACGTAGTCACATAATTTGTTCTATTGCTCTAGGCCAGGGATTGGCAAAGTATTGCCCACACACCTAATCCAGCCCTCCGCCTGATTTGTACTGCCTCTGAGCTAAGAATAATTTTGATGTTTTTCAAAGGTAGTAAAAAATATGTATGAATATGCAGTGGAGAACATATAGGGACTGCAATATCTAAGACATTTATTTTCTGGCTCTTAACAGAAAAAAGTTGCCAATATTTGCTCTGTGGTATTCCATTGTACAAATATACAAATTACTTATCCCTTCTCTTATTTATTGTATTCCGGTTATATCTTGTTTGGGGTCATGACAGATAGTGCTACAGTGGACATTCTTTTACACGTCTTTTGATGAACATATGCACAGAATTTTGTTGTTGTTGCTGTTAGGAGTGGAATTGCTAGACTACAAAATGTATGAATTCTTTTTTGATATATTGCTAAAAAATCTTTCCTAATTATTGTACCAGTTAAAATCCCCACATCAGTGTAAGGGAATTCCAGTTGCTCCACATTGTCCACATTTGATGTTGATGAATTTAGCTCTTTTACTGTTTGCAGTTGTGGTCCATTGTGAATTTAGCTTCTTTCCCTGGTGAGGTATAATGCCTTTTCACATGCTAATTGGTCATTTGCATAGCCCCTTTGCCTTGAGTTCTAGTGTTTTTCTCATTAAAAATGGTTTTGTCTGTTTTAACTGGTTTGTGTTAGTTCTATGCACACACAATGCACACAAATCCTTTGTTAGACGTATGGATTGTGAATATCTTCTGCTCCTTGGTTTGCCTTTTTACTTATTTGTGGTGTTGTGTGATGGATAGAAGTTCTTAATTTTACTGTAGTCCAATTTTTCAAATTTATTCTATGGATAGAGTTTCCTGTTTCTACTTTTAAAACATCTTTGCCTATCCCTGAAACATAAAAATGTTCTTCTATGTTATCTCCTAGATGTCTTTTGTTTAGTTTATAGTCCAGCTAAAAATTATTTTAGTGTTTGATGGGGCTAAAGATTTATTTTTTCCATGTGAGTATTGAATTGATATTTTTGGTAAACCGGAGGCTGCAGAATCTTGGTTATTACAGAAACTGGGTTCTAGCAACAATTCTGGTGAGGCCACATCCCCATCACATGGTTTAAACTCACAAGGGCGTCCAGCATTTTGGCGCCTCTGGGCCACACTGGAAGAAGAAGAGTTGTCTTGGGCCACACATTAAATACACAAACACTAACAAAAACTGATGAGCGAAAAATGGCTTTAAGTAAATTTACAATTTTGCATTGGGCCACATTCATAGCCATCCTGGGCTGCATGCGGCCTGTGGACCTCGAGTAGTGCACCCCAACTTAGAGCCTCAGGAGACCGTTGCCAGGGGGATACACACCCTAGCAACATGGCCTGTCTTCCTGGGAACAAGAGACTTCATTCTAGTCCTACCTCTAGCCGTGGTGGTTTTGGAAACAAGGCCAATTAAGTCCAAGAGAGACTGGAGAGGGGTCTGAATTCAGGAGAGAGTCCTTTAGAAGTCTCAACAGAAATCTTGGTATATTTATTAGAACTCTTTATAGTCAGACACTGTAACTCAAATTTCTTTTTCCTCAGGTGGCCAAAATCTTGACTTGCCTTTTAAATGTCTCAGCAGCTACTCTCTGGTTGTTTCTTCAGCAACTTACCCGTGTACAGCTGGCAGTCAACAAATCACTTGAAGTGGCCATTGCACACAAAATTTTGGGGTCACAACTCTGTGGTCCCCTTTTAATTAGGAGGTTGGCCCCTCAAGTCCTGACTCCTTTGGTGACCCTGAAGTTTTATTTTAATTTCTCCAACCATTAGTCATAGGCTACAGTTTCTAATTTTGTTTTCTTTCAAGTAGGGTAAACTCTGAAACAGTTTTAGAGCAATATGAGTGTAGAATATTTCTAATTTTTTATTATTTTTTCTAAACTTTTAGTGTTATTTTATCTATATTTAACTCAGTAGAAGTTATTTTAAACATAAATTTTCCTTCATTGCATATTTTGAAAACAGATTTCATAGAAGTAGTGTTTTTATATTTATACTGCATTATTTGTAAATTTAAATTGCATAATTAGACTAAAGTAAAGTGATGTGGAAACAAATATAGCAGAGTCTTTAGAGACATCAGTCGTCATGGTGGAAGCATGAGATTTCAAGGGGATACTTGAAATTAGCTTATTAGTTCTGAGACTCCAAGGGTTCTTGGACATTTCAGGGTAAGTGGGGGAATGCTCACTAATGTGTAAAATGGACAGCTCTGGAAGGGTAAGTTAGAGAAAGAATTTAATCTCAGACATTTTAGATGTCATTTGCAAATGGACATTGGTCATGAAACAGATTTCAGTCACTTGGAAGAATCTAGTAACATTTTGTTTATAGGGGTTTTCTTGAGGCACCTGCTGTGTACATATGCACATACACACACACACATATACACTGCTACATCACCCCTTAGAGTTGGCAAAATACTCTCTGAGACTGAAACAATTTTGTCTCATACCAGTTCTGATCTGCTGTTGGGCGTTTTCTTTTGACTTGAATTAAAGTAAGTGGTTCTGAGACCATGGTCACCTAGCCTAAGCTTGGGGGTATATCGCAGAATGTGGCCAGATGTGAGCGGCTAGTCTGTGGTACCCGACCAAGAAAGACATGGGAACAGGAGGACATGACTTTCAGGACTTGAATATACACATAGACTTACCACTACCTTTTGGAATCTTGTTTCCATTTTTTGCAAATGGATTACTATATAGCCACCAGCTCTAGATAATTGCCTGTGATAGGAAAAAAAAAGAGGGCTTTCACATGACATTTAATGTAATCTGAAGTTCAATCAGAACTCTAATAACACATGGTACAATGGAAAGTTTTTCTCAATGAATGCTTTCAGAATAAGGATTTCTGAAATGTATTTACTTAGTGGCATCCTAAGAGTCTAAAGCTTGTGTAGATGGCAGCTTCCAGGGCATATGAATTTGTAGGATCATATGAAAGTAGAGATATTAAAGGCTGCTAAAGCCCTGTCGTGTTTTTCTATTTTTAACTTAGCCCTTAGCAAAATGTACGGCAAAAGTGGTAGCAACACATTTAGATGTGCCAGGTAGAAACAGAGAATAATCACTGTATTGACTATTCTGAACTTTCCCTAAGTGATTGTCTGAGCCACTGTGATTAAAAACAATAACAATAAAGGGGAGAGAGGGCGAAGGAGGTGAAGGGATTAAGAAGTACAAATTGGCAGTTACAAAATAGTCACAGGGATGTAAAGTACAACGTAGGGAATGTAGTTAATAATATTGTAATAACTTGTATGGTGTCAGGTGGGTGTGAGACTTATCAGGAGGATCACTTTGTAAGTCATATGAATGTCTAACCACTCTGCTGTCCACCTGAAACTAATATTACACTGAAGTGTAATTGAGAAATTAAAAAAAGGAGAGAAAGGGAGCAAGCAATGTTCTAATACCTGAGAATCGAGAGTGAAAGAGTAACTAGCAGCATTTATAAAAACTGAGTTACTTGGATTGTTCCTGTGAAGTATTAAATAGTATCTACTCGAATTTTCCTGTATTTAATCATTGGAACCAGGTCATTGATAATCCACTGAGTAACTATGTGAGCACCTTCTACCTGTGATATTAAACTATCTCGAGTCACTTACCATCTGATTAAACAGCTGAGAGGAAGGTCAGTTAAACAGGTCCATCCTGTGGCAGGATGACGTGAGCACGGTCTAAGCAAATATCACAAAAGGGAAGGAGTGAATTGGCACCAGGTAGTCAATATTCCTTTTTGGCTTAATGCAGCCTAGCATTACGGGCCCGGTGGAATGATGGCGAAAAAATAATCCTTTTATCAGTGTGCCTTGGAGTCTAAGTATTTACTTTTCCACCAGGAATTGAAGAAAGCTAAATTTAAATTTTATAGCTTACAACTTCCAGAAAGAGAAATTCTCCTTAGGTACATGTAACCATGTCTTTTATTTTTTCCTAGGGCTAGAGTTCTCTGGACTTATCGTTGGTGGATGTGTCCCTGGCCTCTTGTTGGAGGACCTGTCACGTCACTATGGGCGGTTGAGAAGCAACAGAAACTAGCTGTGAACCAGCTTGCACAACTGGAGGAAAAATAGTCATGATAGCAATAATTAGAATTCATCAAATTATATTCAGATTCTGTCCTAGAACTTCTGCATCCTGAGACTCTTCAAAGCACGTTTAAGAGATAACTCGAGATGAATGGTTCCATCCAGCTGACACTTAGTTACTTACAAGCCATTGAGCTGCTAGATACTAAACTGTGTCATCTGCTCCAGTAGTTTGTAGTGAAGACATCGAAATGCACACAGACATTGTACGTGCCTCTTTAAGTGTGTGGACAGGTTTGTACTATAGATTTCAGTATCCATGGGGATTTTCCACATTAACTTATCCTGTTTCCTCAGGTTTTACGCAAGGAAAAAAAATGCAGTAAAATAACAGTGTAAATAGTCTTGTCATTTTACTTTGGGAAGTTTGAAGGATTTACTTTTTAGCAATTATCAGATGAAAGAGTGGAAGTGTAATTTCATTTTCCCCTGGTCGATATATTTAGAATCAGCCCAGAAGCAAGTTATGTCTTGTATTTTTGGGACGAGAGGTTCCCAGGATGCTGAATCAAGTGAAGTGTGAAGATCTTGGGTGCTGAAGCCGGTGTCCTGCTGCTGGGCTGAGTTTGGTTGATGTGGCAGAGGAAATTCAAGGCAGGATAACAAATCAGTTACACAATGGTGGACTGCAGAGGGCTGCAAAACCAAGGCACACGGTGAAAAGGGTCAAGGAGAGCAAAAATGTGACTCAATTTTGATGTTCAAGATAGTAATCGGAGAAGATGGTTAGGAGAGCAGCACACAATGGACAGATGCTGAGGAAGAGGGTGTAGGGTGGGAAGATGGCTGAATTCTTAAACAGGAAAATAAATAAAGAGAGGCAAGGCCTTTGAAATGGCTGTCGACTTGAAATCTTACACATAAAAACATGTTTGTGGGAATAGCCTGCCGCTTGTGAATACGTTCATCAGTGAACCAAAAATGCTCTGTGGGTTAAAGCATTTCCTCACCCATCGGCAATTGAGGATAGCAAAGTACATGTTTAGAAAGGAAATTAAGTTCAGTAGCTTTTGGTATGTTTGAATGGGAACATACATCATTTCTGCAAAGCTTCAGTGATAGTCTTTAAACCGACAGCAGGTCTGACCACAGTTCCTTGAGTTTCCCATAATGACTGACCTTGTGAACTCCTCCAAGCCTGGTCTGGCATAAGACATTACAGTGGTGTTGGCTCCTTTCAAATCTGCAGCTTGGATGAAGTCTCATTACTTTTGTTTTTATTATGACATTTTTGATGAGTTTATTCAGTCTCTCATTTATGGTGAGAGCAATGGAACAATTTACCATTGAAACAGCTGGCATTTCTGGGTGAATGATGCCATCTTTAAGTCACCTGGCATTGATTGGTAGGGTCAGGGGAGGAAAGAGTGGGAATAACATCTGAGTTATAGGACTAAGAAGATGGATGGATTGGAAGTCTCACTGTGAATAGCTCCAAAGAAAAATTGAAATTTCATTTTTTGTTGAAAGAGGGACTGTATTTTTTGAATGCTTATGGTGTGACAATCTTAAAAGTTAATATCCATCAAGAACATATTGATTTCTGGGGAATTCTGTTTACTTTTCTATGGAGCTGGCTCTTAGCTAACTACGCAGACCAGGAATGGCTTCCTGTTCATTTTTCACCTATATTCTGAGTGATAATTTAATGGGTAGATACATAGTCATTTCAAAAATTACCAAAAATACCCCAGATCACTATTTACAATATGTAGTTTTTTTCACTGTAAAATTTCAAAACATGCATTCATGTGCTCTTTGATAATATTCAGTATTTTTTGATATGTACTTTCACATGTTATGCAATTTCACCACACAAATCATGTATTAGAAAGTTGATTTAAAAAAAAAGACATCATGTGAGCACCTACTGTAGACTTAGGACTTTCCATGGATTGTCTTACTTAATATTCATAAAATCCTGAGGGCTAGACATTATTATTTTTAGTTTATAAATGATGACATGACATCAGGTGATTTGCTCAATGTTTTCATTACATTTGGAACCAAGATGTGAATAAAGTTCTCTCTTTCCTCAATGTCTGTGAATAAAGATTAAACTGAATTAGTAACTCATAATTTCACCACCCAAAGGAAAACACTGGCAGCATTTTCTCATATATTCTATCAGACTTTTTCTAAGCTGAAATATGTCTCCTACCCCACTCCCCATCCCTCACAGGTAGGGCCTCTGTAAGCAACTGAATTCTTCTCAGATGGTTCTACTAAAGAGACTGCAATGAAAAGGACCATTTATATAAGTGTATGTAGGGCATTGGGATCTAACAAAGGAGGTTGAGATATGTGGAAACTAACACTGGTTGCCTATTACTTCCTTGGCCTGGGGGGTGGGTATGGGGAAAAATAGTATTATTAGAGCCCAGTGAAAGTTAGAGCCCTGGAGGAGGGGCTTCTGACCAGCCGCTATAACCCAGAAGGAATGCGACCGCTGCCGCCTTGCGGAGCACTCCTCTTTCCTCTGACGCAGCGCTTCCTCTGCTTCAGTTCTAGTCTCGTGTCAATGCTCCATTTTGGCAGAGCCCAGTTGGAATACAGCCTTGAAGGGAGCGTGATACCAACCCTAAGGGGGTCAAATAAGGGTGGGTTTTGAGAAACGTGAAGGAGTGCAAATGGGAAGAGCCATCACAAGATCTTGCTCTGCATAACGATGTTTTCATTTTTATTAAAGTTAACATAAAAATGGCTTTATACTGTGTTGCCACATGGATATTCTATAATCTTTACAAATGAGAATTGTAAATTAGAAATTTATAAAAATTATACTTTGATATTTTTAACTGCTATTAAAAAATGTTATAGTGAACAGTCCAATAGATAATGTTTTTAAAAGTATTCTTTTCCATTTCCTTTGTAAAAACTTCTAAAAGAGGGTGAAGGTTTGCACATTTCGAGATGCAGTATAATGCAATATAATGTGGCTATTAATCCCAGCGACTCCTGAAGACTACTTTCCTGTGTTCAAATTCTGGCTCTGCCATTTACCAGCTGTGTGACTTTGGACAAGCTAATTAACTTCTCTGAGTCTCAGTTTCTTTATCTTTAAAATGAAGCTAATAATAATTCCTATTTTATTATAAGGATATTTTTATGACTAATTAGATAATAAAATCAGAACACTTAGAATATTATATGATTTACAACGAGTATTATATAAGCATTAGCTATTCTTATTTGTAAGTCTTTTAAAAGCTTGACAAACTGTTCTCTAAAAATATGTACTAGTTTACATTTCCTTAAACAGTGTTTAAGGGTCCCATGTCCCCTTACCTTTATCATTCCTCTTAATCTGTGCCAGTTGAATAGACCAGATATGGAATCTCATTGCCATTTTAATTTTCACTTGAGAATTAACTTAGGGATGAATTTAGTGTCTTTGATATAGAGAAGGGACTTCAAACCCACATAATTCTTTAGGGTCATTATGAACATCAGTCATCATGATACTGTGGTTGTACATGAGTGATGGTTAATAGAGAGTCCTGGTTTAGAACATTGCTGCAGTGTCTGGTAGCCTAGTAAGTGTGTAAATAAGGTACACTAGTGAATGTTCATGCAGTATTTAGCCTAGCTAAATGAGTGTACCACCAAAGGGGTTAAATGAATGCAAAGATTTTCCATAATGAAATGCTGGATATATAATAGACATGCAATTCCAGTGTGAGATGGGCCCACGACTGTGTCCAAACCGCATCACATGGCTCCTGAAATCAGCCTTGCACCTGCTCATGTGGAGCGCATCTGAGTAGTTGGCAGGGCCCCTGGCTTCAGTGTAGGAGATGGGACTAAACACGATTGCTTTGTATCTGTCGCTGTTAGTGCTTGGTAAGATGCTTCCGGCGGTAATTTTATTTACAGCTTCCTCTTTAGTGACCTCATATCTCCTTTCTGAAGTTACGTATTCAGATGAGTCACTGTCACCATGTAGTGGGCTAAGCAATTCATACTACTCTTGGAAACTGCCTGAAACCAGAAGCAGAAATTCTGGTTTAAGGCTTAATGATGATGTTTCAATTAATTTTCTTTGAATGTAAGGGGGTAGGTGCTTCAGTCTGACTCAGCTATGACATGCAAGCATATGGTGAGGTAGTGACAGTGGAGAAAAATGTCTTCTTCTTGCTAGAGTTTTGGGAAAACTTGCTGACACATAGAGAGGCTGTCTGATTAGACCCACATTCATTTGCATGGTTGTGTCCTGTGATGTCTGAGGGAAAAGGAAGCCAGTGCAGTACGCATTTTCACAGAACAGACAGATTATTCTTCGCTGTTCATTTTGTGTTTTCTTAAAAAAAAATCTTCACTTAACCCAAGATCCTGAAGATACTCTCTTTTTCTACTAGAAGTTTATGGTTTTGGCTTCAGTATTTATGTTTATCGTCTCTCTCGAATTAATTATTTGTGTATGGTGGGTAGAGTCAGGAATCATTTTCACCACATGTTTATCTGATTGTCCCAGCTTTATTTGTTGAAAATCTTGCTTTTCTCCGCTGATTGCCTTAGTGCCNCTTTACAAATGAGAATTGTAAATTAGAAATTTATAAAAATTATACTTTGATATTTTTAACTGCTATTAAAAAATGTTATAGTGAACAGTCCAATAGATAATGTTTTTAAAAGTATTCTTTTCCATTTCCTTTGTAAAAACTTCTAAAAGAGGGTGAAGGTTTGCACATTTTGAGATGCAGTATAATGCAATATAACATGGCTATTAATCCCAGCGACTCCTGAAGACTACTTTCCTGTGTTCAAATTCTGGCTCTGCCATTTACCGGCTGTGTGACTTTGGACAAGCTAATTAATCTCTCTGAGTCTCAGTTTCTTTATCTTTAAAATGAAGCTAATAATAATTCCTATTTTATTATAAGGATATTTTTATGATTAATTAGATAATAAAATCAGAACACTTAGAATATTATATGATTTACAACGAGTATTATATAAGCATTAGCTATTCTTATTTGTAAGTCTTTTAAAAGCTTGACAAACTGCTCTCTAAAAATTCTGTACTAGTTTACATTTCCTTAAACAGTGTTTAAGGGTCCCATGTCCCCTTACCTTTATCATTCCTCTTAATCTGTGCCAGTTGAATAGACCAGATATGGAATCTCATTGCCATTTTAATTTTCACTTGAGAATTAACTTAGGGATGAATTTAGTGTCTTTGATATAGAGAAGGGACTTCAAACCCACATAATTCTTTAGGGTCATTATGAACATCAGTCATCATGATACTGTGGTTGTACATGAGTGATGGTTAATAGAGAGTCCTGGTTTAGAACATTGCTGCAGTGTCTGGTAGCCTAGTAAGTGTGTAAATAAGGTACACTAGTGAATATTCATGCAGTATTTAGCCTAGCTAAATGAGTGTACCACCAAAGGGGTTAAATGAATGCAAAGATTTTCCATAATGAAATGCTGGATATATAACAGACATGCAATTCCAGTGTGAGATGGGCCCACGACTGTGTCCAAACCGCGTCACATGGCTCCTGAAATCAGCCTTGCACCTGCTCATGTGGAGCGCATCTGAGTAGTTGGCAGGGCCCCTGGCTTCAGTGTAGGAGATGGGACTAAACACGATTGCTTTGTATCTGTCGCTGTTAGTGCTTGGTAAGATGCTTCCGGCGGTAATTTTATTTACAGCTTCCTCTTTAGTGACCTCATATCTCCTTTCTGAAGTTACGTATTCAGATGAGTCACTGTCACCATGTAGTGGGCTAAGCAATTCATACTACTCTTGGAAACTGCCTGAAACCAGAAGCAGAAATTCTGGTTTAAGGCTTAATGATGATGTTTCAATTAATTTTCTTTGAATGTAAGGGGGTAGGTGCTTCAGTCTGACTCAGCTATGACATGCAAGCATATGGTGAGGTGGTGACAGTGGAGAAAAATGTCTTCTTCTTGCTAGAGTTTTGGGAAAACTTGCTGACACATAGAGAGGCTGTCTGATTAGACCCACATTCATTTGCATGGTTGTGTCCTGTGATGTCTGAGGGAAAAGGAAGCCAGTGCAGTACGCATTTTCACAGAACAGACAGATTATTCTTCGCTGTTCATTTTGTGTTTTCTTAAAAAAAAATCTTCACTTAACCCAAGATCCTGAAGATACTCTCTTTTTCTACTAGAAGTTTATGGTTTTGGCTTCAGTATTTATGTTTATCGTCTCTCTCGAATTAATTATTTGTGTATGGTGGGTAGAGTCAGGAATCATTTTCACCACATGTTTATCTGATTGTCCCAGCTTTATTTGTTGAAAATCTTGCTTTTCTCCGCTGATTGCCTTAGTGCCTGTTGAAGATCAGTTGAATGTGTATGTATGGGTATATTTCTGAAATTTCTCTTCTGTTCCACATAATTACCCATCAAAGTGGTTTTCAAAGTCTGGTCCACAGAGCCATGAGGGTCCCTAAGCTCCTTTCAGGGAGCCCCTCAAAGAAAACCTAGTTTCATAATAATACAAAGATATCATTTACTTTCTTTCTCTGGACAGTTGTTCACACCAATGGTGTGAAAGCAAAGGTGGGTAAAATTGCCGATACCTTAGGGTGAATCAAGGCAGTGGTGCCAAAGTGTACTCACGGCCACACACTTAAGGAGTTCATAATGAAGCAAGGAAAATGGATTTTATTAAAGTTGACTCTTGAATACACATTTTTAAAATTTCCTACTTGATGACATGGGAAGTGTGCACGAAACACTTCAGTTGCATACTGAAGCTCTGATTCTGATGTCTGTCTAGAGCAGGGATGGGCAAACTTTTTCTGTAAAGTGCCAGTAATATTTTCAGCTGAGCGCACGCAAGTCCTGCACGGACGAACCTAGTGGGCTTTGCCACCATGGCAGAGAGTAGCCAGACGGCATGTTAAACGGAGGAGTGTGTCTGTGTTCCAGTAGGACTGTGGTTACTGCAGCAGGTGTAAGGTGCACTGGCCCCACACTGGGGTGAAGTGTGGACTTCTGCTCAAGGGAAAAGCACTTTGTACATTTGTTTGATTAGCAAACTGAACTAAATGCTGTTTTTCCTTCTCCCAGGAAACACCATCATCACTTGAAAGAATGACTCACAAACTGATTCAGATTTGAGGATTTGGCATATTTTCTTAAAAAATGAACAAAGCGGGCCTGTTCTTCTAGGGACATAACCTGACCGTTTCTGATGCCAATGATAAAATTTGAGCATCAAAGCAAAAATTATAATTTAGCAAAATTTGTATCTGACACCATGAGCTCGATGGCTTCCTAAGACATTAATGATGATATTAATGAATGTAACTTAAAAATATTTTGTAATAAAATGTGTCACTGTTAGGGAAATATGATGAATTTGATGAATCAATGTTTTCTAGATGACGTGTATGCTACTCTGAAAGAAGGGGTGGGCAAAGATCCGTTCAAAGTGTAAGGCAGACGACAGAGCATAAAAACTTCATTGGTGTATTTTTAGGACCTGCCTTGCAACTAACCTTCAAAAAGCTAGTGATTGTTGAGTTTTAATGGAGTTTCAAACAGAATGTGTATAATAACCCGAGAAGACTGTTAAAATGAACCTTACTTTTCCAGTACATATCAATAAGTGGCCTGATTTTCTTCATGTATTTCAACCCAAACAGCGCAGCAGTGAATTCAATGTGGAACCAGATAAGAGAATCTAGTTGACTCTTATCATCAGATATTAAAGACATTTAAAAAAATGTAAAAAGCTGCTTTTCTTAGTGATTTTCTTTGTTTGGGGGAATATATTTATGTTAAATAAAATACTTAAATATTTCATATAAAATATTTTACATGTGAGTGAATAAAATTTCATTCACATGTAATTGATATTCTTGAGTAAGTTCAAATAAATTTTGAAAATTTCTGTCTTAATTTCTAATATGGTAAATATTAGAAAATATGACCCATAAAAACAAAAGCTTGGGATTCTCAACAATTTGCAAAGTCTAAGGAGTTCTGAGACCAGAATACTGAAGAACCAATGGTTTATTTTAAAATCAGATTTAATAACTTGTTAATTGTTTAATAATTAAATAATTAAATTGAATGAATAATAATAATACTAAAACTGTTTTGATAATTGCAAAACAGAATAAGTGCAAAACCACTCTAGAATAAGTCTTAAAGTCAGGTAGTAAATTCTTAATTTTTTTTGATCCAGATTTTGTGGCTATAATATTGAGTCCTTTAAATGTTTAAATAAGCTTTAGAGTTAGCTACGCATTTATATTATTTATTTGTGTAATTTATTGTTACAACTTGATTGAGGTATTGCCAAATAGAATTACAGTGTTTTAAAAGTATAGAGTTAATGATTTGATATATATTATGAAATGACTTTCATGTCAAGTTAGTACATCCATCAGTCCATCACTTCAGAAATATTTTCTTGTGTGTGTGTGTGTGTGTGTGTGTGTGAACACTTAAGCTCTACTCTCTTAGCAAATTTCAATTATACAGTGCAGTGTTATAAACTGAGGAGTCTATTAAAATATAAACATTTCAACTGTACAATGCAACTATAGTCACCATTTATAGCTTATTAGATTCTTAGACCTTGCTCATCTTGCAACTGAAACTTCGCATTCTTTTCCCAACCTCTCACTATTTCCTCCTCCCTCTAGCTCCTGGCAACTGCCTTTCTCCTCTGTGTCTAAAAGTTTGACTTTTTTTTTCTTTTGATTCCACATATTGGTGATAAAATGAACTTATCTTTCTCTGTTTTATTTCACCAATCTTAATGTTCTCTGGGTTCATCTGTATCATAAATGGTAGTATTTGCTTTTTTTTTCTTGAGGCTGAATAACATCCCGTTGTCTATGTGTATCATATTTTCTGTGTCCGCTCCTCTATCAGTGAGTGAACTTTGATGAACAACTTAGGTTTTCCCCAAGTCCTTGCCATTGTGAATAGAGCTTCAATGCACAAAGGAGTACAGAGACTGTTTGGGGTAATGATTTTGTTTCTTTCGGAGGGATTTGTGGATCATATTATAGTTCTCTTTTAAGGTTTTTAGGAACCTTCATACTGTCTACACTTTACATTGCCACCAACAGTGTACATGTTCCCTTTTCTCCACATCTCCCCAGCATTTGTTCATCTTTTATATCTCACTGTGGTTTTGATTTGCATTTTCCTGATAGTCAGTGATATTGAGCACCTTTCATGTACTGCTGGCCATTTCTCTGTCTTCTTTGGAAAAATGTCTATTCAGGTCCTTCACAATTTTTCAATTGGATTATTTGTTTTTTCATGATTGAGTTGTATGAATTCCTTGGATATTAACCCCTTATCATATATATATGTGGCACCCAGATATATTGGATGGCCAAAACATACCTTTAGTTTTTTCTATAACATGAAAGACATGTTTTTCATTTTCACCAATAACTTTATTGATGTGAGTATTTTTAGTACGTCAGCTACCTCCCACTATTGGCTTCTAGTTGGTAGAGGCCAGAGGTGTTGCTAAACATCTTCTAGTGCATAAGACAGCCCCATAGGAAAGAATTATTTGGCCAAAATGTCTAGTACCAAGAAACTTTGAAAACCACTTTAACACATTCAATCAGTCACAGAATTTTCTCCATACACTGCATGACTCTTTTCTTTCCTGCATTTTACTTGCATTTTTACCTTTCTTGCAATAACAAAGCATAATATGCCAAAAATGTTACATATTTTCTTCCATCATCAATATTAAAATGGCTGCAAAAAATTCACCAATTTTGATAAACTTTTTTAAAAATGCACACTGATATGACAGATGTCACAATACAATCTAACAAAATTGTTTTGAAGTTAAAGACAACTGAGTGCCACTAGAACCATCCTATGGAAGAAACTAAAGAAACTTTTTGGCCAACCCACTACTTTTTTTCATTCCTCCATAGGTTGCCTTTTCATTTTTTGATGGTTTCATTTGTCACACAAAAGCATTTTAGTTTGATGCAGTCCTGCTTGTTTGTTTTGGCTTTTGTTGCCTTTGCTTTTGATGTCAAATCCAAAGAATCATCGCCAAGACCAATGTCATGGAGCTCATCCCCAGTTTTGCTTTTAGTTGTATGCTTTCAGGGTTTATGGTCAAGTCCTTAATCCATTTGGAGTTGATTTTGTGCGTGCGTAAGGGGAAAGATGGGGGTTCATTGTCGTCCTTCGCATGTGGATATCCACTTTTCCTAGAAGCACTTGTTGAAGAGACTAGTTGGGAGCCTGAAAGAGCCAGTGGGCTCTCTGTATGATGTGAAGTTACACAGCATTAACATATAATGCCTGTTTTGAACTGGAAGACACGAGGCAAACACATACAGATACACGCACATTAAAAACCAGAGAGAAAAAGGTGGATTTGTTTCAAATTGTAGTGCTCATCTGCAACTTGACTACTTTATAAGATAAGGGGACAAGTCAGTTTTTTTCTCCATACTTCTCTTTCATTTAGTTGAGGCTTACGCTTATTCATATTAAAAAAAGAACTTATATTAAAGATTCTTATAAATTAAGAATAAGTAAGCAACGTTATCAATATTTTGTAAGAGTTTCTGATATAACAGGCTAGGACTTGGGGATTCATGAATAAGGAAGCCCTAGTTCTGTCTTTAAGAAGCAGTCATGTGTGGGGAAACTGGTACTTTTACAAATAACTTTAATGAGTTTAGTAGTATGGATTTGAGATATTTGAAAAGATATTGAGGTTCAGAAAGGTTTACTAAACCTGACGTTTACTATCTAAAATATGAGCCTAAATCTTAAGTTGGAGAGTACCTTGGAGAAAATAATTTCTAGTCCCCTTATTTCATAAGGCAGTTCAGTTGTGCGTGAACACTGATTTGGGACAAGGCATCTATTTTTCTCCTTATTTTTTAATGTGTGTGTGTGTCTACATGTATTTTTAACATATTGTCTTGAAGAATAAGCCAGAATTAGCCAGAAAAAGGGCCTGGGTGTCTGAGGTTATGTTTAGATTTCCAAGCAGGAGTAACTGTCACTGTGTTTCTAATGGGCTTGTGTGGGATAAGAAAAAGAAATTAGAAAATAAATGGTGGATATAGTTAGGGAAGAAGGTCTGGATTCCGTCCTCCAGGCAGGGAGGGCCAGAGAATTGCACAAAGAGATTTGTAGTTTAGAAAGTTCAGTGTTTATGATTCCATTTGAGTGGAAATTCTTGACTGAACTTAAAAAAGAAGTGTTGGTAAGCCATACTGAAGGAAACTAATACATACACATACATGAGTGTGTGCATATAGACCCAAATACATACATGAGGAGGGATCCCCCAAAACCTGGGATTACCTTCTAGAAGGCAGGTCCTTGTAGTATAGGCTTCCCCTGCTAGGTGAGTGTTCTAGGAACCCATCTGTATCAGTGTACCAGCTGGGATTGTCATGAAAGGCTGCATTAGGCTTCAGTGAATTTTTTAAAAAATATTCTTTCAATGTGTTTGCCCATTTTGTGATGGGTGATTTATGAGTGCACCTGCCCACACTACATTGTGTTCAGCAGTTTTTGACCCAAAACAGTAGGAACCCTGTGCCCGACCCTCCCCATTCACCAACATGCCCTGGGCGATTTCTTTCTGTTTGTTTCTCCAAATGAAAAAAAAAAGTCCTCAGAGGAAACTGTTTGCTGATGTGGAAGAGGTGAATCAAAAAATGGCAGAAGGACTAAAAGGCATCAAAATCAACGAGTTCAAAACTGTTTTGAGCAGGGGAAAAACATCTTGATAGGTATATTGCATCAAATGGAGAGTACTTTGAAGGTGACTGTAGTATAAACATGTAAGAATAAATGCACATTTTTTTTTATAAATCTGTTTTTTTCTGGAATCCCCTCTCTTCAATCCCAAATCACATATGTAACCAGTGCTTATTATGTCTAATGGGAATAGCACATAACAAGTAACTAATTTTAAATATCACATAGTATAGTATTGATATCACTCCTCCTTCCCATCTTTCTTTTTTCCAAGTATTTATTGAATTCTTTCGGGTGAAAGGCATCCTGTTTAGGCACGTGCAGTTACATGTATGTACACATGATGTTTAGACTGTTTTTAGTGGAAGCATTAAGGGAAAGATACATGCAACATAGTCAATGTTCTTAGAGTTGGCTTTTGTGTTCTTACTCTTCAAGTCTATGTGAGCAAGTAAAACCAAGCATAGGTCAGTCTCAACAGGGGGATGAAGATACATTTTTTTGTGTAAGATACCTGGCCTACAGGCCTGCCACTTTGGCTATTTTCATCTAGTTGTTTTCTCCCTATTTTATGTCAATAATTCTTTCCTAAAGAAAATTTTAGATGTAAAGTGCTAAAGAATAAATGGTTAGTCACAGAATTATTTTTTTATTTTAAGAAAAATAAAGAACACTCTCACAGTAATGAGTATACCTTTGAAAACTTTATTCATGGTAGTCATGCTCTCTCGCTTTTATAATGTTCATTTTGGGGGGATTATAATAAGAAAATTTCTAGAAACTGATCAAAATAATGGATGAGCAGAGACTAATATCTCTCAATAGGAAGTAGGTTAGATAACCGAATGGAAGCCGACATGGGCATTAACAGTTATGGTTTTCTCTAGATTCAATAATATAGAAACTTTAGTAAGTCACTTTGCTGAATAAAAATGTAGGTTGTACATAGCAGGGACTGTATTATTTCATCTGTGTGAAAGAATATGTTTTTATGTAATGACCAAAAATATTTCCCCAAACATCAGCAATATCTGGGTAGTAGGATTTAAAGTTTTTTAAAGAAACATTATTATTTACCATTTTATATATTCTTGAGATTTTCAAAGTTGGTTGTCATATTTATCATCCTCATTCTGTAGAAAATATATATAAATTTGCCATTTTTGTGTACTTAGGTCACTTAATTTGCAGTTACTCATATGCTGTATTACATAACACTTTTAGTGTTATATAACACATATTATTTTATTTTATACTTTCAACCCAAAAAACATGTTTTGACCACATGATGCATGGTCTAGTGGAAAATATATGTGTATCAATTATTTTCATCTGGGTTAAAATTCAAACTACACCACTTAAACACTGTGTGATGCTCGGCAAATTACCTACACTCATCCTGCCTGTTCTGCAAAATGCGTTTCAGGAAAGTCTACCGTACAGGCTTATTGTCCTTAACAGAGATACTACTACTACTAGTAAGGTGAGCACAGTGTCTGATGCTGATTGGGTGCTTACCAAATCGCACTGGCTTCACTACTGCTGGCATCATGCAGGCCACCAGCCTCCCAGTACAATAATGTGCTAACAAAAGGAGATTCAATGATAAACACTCTGTAACTCTGTCCTCTGCCCTCAGAATCTCATCATCTCAGCGAGGAGATAGAAACAGAAGCAAAACACCTGTGATGTAACATGATTCCTAGAGAAAAGGAATGCAAACGAAGTATGTAGGTAAAAGGAAGGGTGCTTCAAGCAGAGAGACGAAGCCGGCGTCTTGCACTTCCGTTTTCTCTCATTTCTCTGTCACTCTTTGATTAAAGAGCGGGAACTGGGTAGGAAGTATTTTGGCCTTTATAATGTATGAGTGCTATTCTCCTATGTACTAAATACAAATTTCAGATTTATACATTATCAGCCTCTTCTTGTTACAACTATAGTTGACCCTTAAACAATGCAGGGGTTGGGGTGCTGATCCCTGATGCAGGAGAAAATTCATGTACAATTTTTGACTCCTGCAAAACTTAACGAATGGCCTCGCACATGACGTAAATAGTTGATTGGCACATATTTTGTATGTATGTGTATTATATACTCTATTCTTAAAATAGAGAAGACATATTGCTAGCACTGTACATATTTATTGAAAATAATCCATGTATAGAAAACATGGAACAGACTGATAGCTCTTGGAGGGAAGGAGAGGGAAAAATGGTGGAAGGGGAAGGGACCAAAAATATGTATGAATGACCCATGGATGTGGAAAACCGAGAGAGGATTGACTGTGAGTGAGAGGCGTGGGCTGGGTGGAGGGGGGCAAAGGAGTAAAAATGGGGACAATTGTAATAGAATAAATAATACAAAAAAAGAGAAAAGAACCCGTGTGCAAATGGACCCATACAGTTCAAACTGTGTTGTTCAAGGATCAACTGTAGCTTCTATTTTCTCTTTCAACTTTGGTGATTAGTAGTATCTATGATTTGTTAATAATATTATAACTGTTTTATATCTTCATTATGTACATAAGCAAGCTGTAACATTCAGACAACTGAACAGCGATAAATCTCACATGAGGAGAAGGTACTGACAGAGAGCACCAACCTCCCCCAGCCCTCGAGAGTTTCATGCAGACTTGATAGATGCATTGACTTCTAGTAGATTTGATAACAGCCACTCTTAAGAGATCCATTGCCGTGAAGTTCAGGAGCTCATTTAAGATCATTCTTTTTTCTTCCTTCTCTTTTCACTCAACGAACTGAGTGTGCTTTGTTTTCCAAATTTAACGTGACCCTTTTCTGCCTTGTCGTTTTGGATCTCGACTTAGGAAGACTTAATAATCAGAAAAGGAATTGAAGAAGGATTTTGCTGCGTCAGTACTTTTAGAGTTGACTTGATGAGCTCCCATCTAAAGTAGCACTTGGCTTTCTGCTAAGCTACGGCGGGCAGCTTATTACAGCAGCTGTCACATGGACAGGGAATTGTTGGGAGATTGAAACTGATAGTGGAAAGGTTCAGAATTGAGGAAGCTCCTATTTGAATTGGTGTATCCTGAGTGATACTTTGTTTCTTTGTTCTTTCTTTTGCTCTTGTATCCTTTTGACTTACGATGTCCTGTATCTCATAATAGTGTAATGGCCTTTTGCACAGATGGAATGAAGAGAAATTTGGTTGTTTTTGCTGAAGCAAGGACAAAGTTCACTTCTCTCTTTGTTTCCATAATTATTACTTTTTGCCTTTTTTTACTGTAGGCTCACTTTGATCTCTATATAATCCAATAGAACTAAATGAAGAAGAAAGCCCTTTTAAAGTATATTTTGAAACATGTTGAGTTATGAAATAGAGTAAAATTTATGATGGTTGAGAAAAGGGAAAAAATTCTATTTGAGAAATCTAACTAGAGCTGTGACAAAATTCTGATCTGATAAAAAGAAAGAGGAAATAGTTAAAAAGAAAACTGAGCCCAAATAAGAACCTTATAATTAAGAAACCCTAAATACCCCCTCTTGCATGCTTTTAAGTTATGAATAATTTTTACCATCTTATGTTCCATTGCTTCATTTTTAAGTAATTCAACAAACAAAACATGCAGTAGGAAAGACTAAACAGCTCATGAGAAAATGCTATATTTCTAGCCATGACTTCCTGGAACTCAGAGATTTCAGATCGATTAGGTCAGATTCAAATGTTGAATTCAAATAGTGGACTCTTATTCTAACGACACCCTCTAAATGAGTTGACTCAGTTGTTGTTTCTAACAGTGAAGGAAAAGATAGAAATAATTGGAGGGGAGAAAAAAGAGAGAAAAAAGGGTTTCCAGAAGAAAGTAAGCCTTAGATGAATCTTTTTCTTAGGTATGGCTGGCGAATGGAGGGGAATGGAATGGGTTAAGCATCAATGTGCTACTTCAAACACCCCAGGGGGGCTGGAGAACATAGATATCTTACCTTACCTACTTAAGGCAATGTCTTTTTGAAAGAAAAAAACATTAATTTCATTAATTAATGTTTCTTGTATTGTGGCAAAAGAAGTGATTCTCCTACAAGAGAGAGAATGGTTTTGATTTTAATTGGCAAATTCTCCTTGCCCATGCCAAGCCCACCCCCAGTCCCAGCACACAAATGCTATCTGAGATTATAATTGATTAATCAGTAAGACACTTAGTAACATATTCTCATCCTGTATATATCTGATGTTGATTCTAATCGCCTTACTTTGATGAACCTCACAGCAGTGATTGGTCATTTTAGGTTTTTGACATAACGATATAGTTTTACTGCATAGGGGTACTAAAATTTAAAAAGGAAAATAGCTTTTTTAAAAAGCTATTTAAAAAAGGCTAACTTGAATTTTCATTTCTGGTTTATAAAATATAGTGTTCTTGGCATTCGTTAAGAATATAAATGCCCAGTCCAGGCCAGTTTTACTAGATCAGAGTCCCTAAGGGTGCATGCAGCCTCTGCCTGCTCCCTGAGCATCCTGGGAGAGTCAGCAGAGTGCACAGCAGATTCCCAGGGTCTGGAAGTGGTTAAGGATTCCATAATGGCGGTTCAACTGATTAGCCTCTCAAACTGTTTCTTTGTTTTGTTTGTTTTTAAAATATATTTTATTGAGTATGCTACTATAATTGTCCCATTTTCTCCCTTTTTATTCCCCTCTGCTCTGCACCCCTCCTCCCACCTGCATCCTCCCACCTCAGTTCATGTCCACGGGTCACTCATATAAGTTCTTTGGCTTCTCCATTTCCTATTCTGTACTTAACCTTCCTCTGTTTATTTTGCACCTACCACTTATGCTTCCAATTCCCGGTGCCTTTTCCCCCATTCTCCTCCTCCCCCTCCCCGCTGATAACCCTCCAGGTGATCTCCATTTCTGTGATTCTGTTTCTGTTCTAGTTGTTTGCTTGGTTTTATTTTTTTAGGTTCAGTTGTTGATAGTAGTGAGTTTGTTTTCATTTTACTGTTCATAGTTTTTGATCTTCCTTTTCTTAGATAAGTCCCTTTAACTTTTCATAGAATAAGGGCTTGCTGATGATGAACTCCTTTAACTTGACCTTATCTGGGAGGCACTTTGTCTGCCCTCCTATTCTAGATGATAGCTTTGCTGCATAGAGTAATCTTGAATGTAAGTCCTTCCTTGCCTTTCATGACTTCAAGCACTTCTTTCCATCCTCTTCTTGCCTGCAGTTTCTTTTGAGAAATCAGCTGATAGGCTTATAGGAACTCCTTTGTAGGTAGTTGTGTGTCCTTTTCTCTTGCTGCTTTTAAGATTCTCTCCTTATCCTTAATCTTGGCTAATGTAATTATGATGTACTTGAGTGTGTACTTCCTTGGGTCCAACTTCTTTGGGATTCTCTGAACTTCCTGGACTTTCTGGAAGTCTATTTCTTTTGCCAGATTGGGAACGTTCTCCTTCATTATGTTTTCAAATAAGTTTTCAGTTTCTTGGTCTTCCTTTTCTCCTTCTGGCACCCCTATGATTGGATGTTGGAGTGTTTCAAGTTGTCCCAGAGATTTCTAAGCCTCTCCTCATTTTTTTGAATTATTATTTCTTCATTCTGTTCTGGTTGAATGTTTATTTCTTCCTTCTGGTCCAAGACGTTGATATGAGTCCTGGTTTCCTTCCTGTCACTCTTGGTTCCCTGTGCATTTTTCTTTATTTCACTTTGCATAGCCTTCACTTCTTCATCTACTTTGCAACCACCCTCACCATTTCTGTACACATCCTGATTGCCAGTGTTTTGAACTCTGCATCTTGTAGGCTGGCTATCTCCTCTCTGCTTAGTTCTTTTTCTAGAGCTTTGATCTGTTCTTTTATTTGGGCCATATTTTTTTTGTCTCTGTGCACCTATTTCATGGTAAGGGGCAAAGTGTTAGGTGTTCACCAGGGTGGGGCAACCCTGCATTGTGATGTTGTGTGTGGGGCAGGGGTCCGAGAGGGAACAGTGGTGCTTGCTCTGCTCTCTGCCGGTTTTCAGTCACTTCCCCTGCCTCCCACAAGCAAAGTGGGCCCTTCTGGTGCTGATTCCTGGGTGGGTGGGCTTTTGTATGTTCTAGGACCCTGTGGGTCTCTCCAACGAACTCTCTTGTGAGGCTGAGAGTTTCTCCCACTGCCGCCTCAACCCCCACGGGTGTTTTCAATCAGAGGTTTAGGGCTTTATTTCTTCAAGCTGTGTTCCTGGGTTGTGTGGTCTGTCTCAATCCCCAGTTGTTCCTCCCAGGTTATCTGCATATGAATGTGGGACCATCCCATTCGCCAGCCATTGCTTTTCCTGCCCCGGTCCTCCAGTTGCCACCTTGCTGTGAGTCCTGTCCACCCCGGCTGCCCGTCTCCACTCCTCCTTCCGGTCTGGACAAATGTTTCTTCTTTAACGTGTTTGTTGTCAGACTTCCATACAGGTTGATTTTCTGGCCGTTCTGGTTATTTTTTGTTTTTTTAATTAGTTGTTATCCTTCTTTTGGTTGCGTGCGGAGGCAGAGTGTGTCTACCTACACCTCCATCTTGTCCAGAAGTCTGAAAACGTTTCCTTCAGTCTCGTTTGCAGCCATCTAGGCAGGTGTCAGTCATATTTCTTGTCTTGTCAACCTGGTCCCTCCATTGCCACCTGGAGAAGTATCTGCTTCTCTTCTGTCTATGGAGCAGAGTCAGGAGATAGGACACCACTCCATGGATTTGTTTCTGTCAGGGAAGTGGAGGCACTTTCTCACTCGCGTTGTGAGTGTTGTGTAAAACCTACTGTGCTTCTCACATCATGGGAGCAGCATTCAGGTGGGTTGTGAGCCTCAGGTGGTGCGGGCACAAGAGGTTCCTTAGCTGCCTCTCTCTCTCTCTCCAGCAATAACGTAACACATGATATCTTCAGATTTTAAGACATGGTCCCAGGGAAGAAATTCTCCCTGGAAGCCCTTGCCAGACTGGAAGCCACTTGTGCCAGAACACTTTATAGTTCTTTTTGGCTCTCTGACCACTCTTGAGACCGAGCCAGAATTTGAGTGTATTTTGACTTTGACTATAATGATTGTTTCCTCACCAATAATCATAACATTGTGTACTAATCCTTTCTGTTGCCAGCAAATAACTTTGGTTTTTGTACTGCTAATGAAGTACTGGCCTAGGTATTTTTCTGATAAAAAGTATGAATTAAATATGCAACTTGCCCATTAGGCTAACAAGAGAAATAAATCACACATTAATAACTAACAGTGAATGGAAAAGGTTATTCATTGCATGCAGTGCGGAAGTACAGTAGTCTTCCCTTATTCTCCATTTTACTTTCTGCAGTTTTAATTACATGGGGTCAACCGTAGTCTGAAAATATTAAACGGGAAATTTCAGGTATTTTGAGAGAGCGAAAGAGAGACCACATTCAGATAACTTTTAAAAAAAATACCTTATTTACTTATCTTTAGAGAGGAAGAAAAGGAGAGAGGGAGAGAAATATCAATGTATGGTTGCCTCTCATGCGTCCCCTGCTGGGAACTGGCCTGCAACCCAGGCATGTGCCCGGACTGGGAATCGAACCATGATCGTGTGGTTCGAAAGCCCGTCCGTGCTCAATCCACTGAGCTAAACCAGCCAGGGCCAGATAACTTTTGTTATAGTATATTGTTACAATTGTTCTACCTTGGTATTAGTTATTGTTAATCTCTTGTTCTGCCTAATTTATAAATTAGACTTTGTTAAGTACATGTAATGTATGTACTTGAAGAACATACATGGGGTTGGGCAAAAGTGGGTTTTTAGTTGTGAGTATGCAAAACACAAGGTTTATTCTTGTATTCTTGTTTATTAATGCTTGTGTAACTTTCCATATGCACAACTGTAAACCTACTTTTGCCCCACCCTGTATGGAAGGTTTGGTACTGTTTGTGGTTTCAGGCAGCCACTGAGGGTTGTGGAAGAGGCACCTCCCAGTAAAGGGGGGACTACTATAGAAGCTAACTGCTATGAGGAAATCAGGGAGGAGTAAAATATTTCTAGGAAGGGATTGTGGGTGGCTTTGTGTAGGAGGTGATTTGTCAAAGGTCTGAATTAAAAGACTGTCAATAAAAGGGCCTCTGGAAACGGGCTTGTTGGCAGAGAGCAAAATGGCAAAGAGAGAACATGTGAGGGCCTTCACAGGGTGACGGTGAGTAGTTCAGACTGGATACTGGAGGGTGGGGTCAGATTAAAGAGAACCTTGATTGCCAGGTTAGGACATTGAGTCTTGCATTTGGTTAACAGGGCAGCCGTGAAAGAGTTTTTCCTGGGAATGTTCTTTAGTAAGATTATTCTGTCAGCGAGGAGTAAAACCGACCAACAGAGGAAGGGAATAGAAAGAGCAATGATTACTGGGGCAAAGATTGTTCAACTCTAGTCTTGCCTTATAATTAATCTCACTTGGTATGTCTCTAAGATGTTTAATAGTCATGCAGCAGTCAAAGCATGAACCCTGCTAGAAAAATTCCATTAATGACAAAGCCCAATAAGGAATACTTATTAATGATAAGAGTATTTTAATTTGGAGACTACATCCAGTTGATGTTTCTTCTACTGCTGTATTTTCCTGCATTGCACTTAATTCTTTAAACTATTTTTGCACTTCAGAGTGGTACCACATCCTCCCTTTATCTTACCAGTATATAGGTAAGGTAAGAGTAGTTCCCTGCAAGTCAGTTGAACCTAGACCTGGTCCCAGAGGCAGAGAGAGGATTAGTGGCTTCTCTGGCAACACCACTCAGATCTTGCAGCTCTCAGCCTTTCTCTTTTCTGATTGTGTTTTCTTCGTCTCTTCTATTCAAGTGACAGCAGAGTGCTGGCTCGCATCAGAAGCAGTCATTAGTTCACGTATAAATCTGCTTTGTATTCATTTAAGGAAGAGGCTTTCCTTGTTTATACAGCTTCAAGTTCTACATTTTATTTCAGGAAGTCAGACGCACCAACTATCTCAAAATGGTAAAAGATGGTTTCAGAAGAAATAAAGATATCGTTAGTTACCTTTGGGAATAGAAGTGTATATAAAATTCCAGTGAAGAAATTGGTCAGAGATTGTATAAAAAGTGACTGTAGTTCTGCGCTTGTATTTCTTCATCTATAAACTGTGTGTGTTTAAACATGCCTTGAGCAGCATTTAGCACTGGCAGATTTAACTGCTGATGAGATGGTATTTGAACTGATCTTTTCTTCCTCCCTGTGCCTAATGGATTACTAAATTTAAGTGCTCAGGGCGCAGTTTTGCCCTCCTTTGGGGGGTGTGTGTCTCTTATTGACGTCATTGGGAGCCCTGTGTCTCTGCAGGGCAGAATTTGGCACTTCCATGTAGAATATTTTTAAACTACAAAATTGAATTACAAAGGTATTGCATCTGCTTTTTATATAGACACTGTTTGGTTTATTAAAGAATGTTTCATAAATCCAGCCAATTCTGCAGGACCTACATATTTAGCTAAGTGAACTATTTTTAGAAATTACAAAGGACAGTGGACTTTTAATTTAAAATCAGGGTTGTTTAGGACTGGATTTTTAGAAATCAGAATGATATGCAGTTGAAAGTAAGCTTGTTATTAAATCATGCTTTTATGTTTAGCAGGTGTGCTAGTGAGTGAAATTTCATTTTGTGAAAACACCAATGAACATGGTAAACAGAATATTAAAACAGATCCCGCTACCAATGGAAATATATATTTACCTCTTTTAATTTTCTGGTAGAATTGGTGGAATTTTATGAAGCATATTCACTATAGCAGAGTCAGAATAAAGATAACCGAGCGTTCTTTCCTCTCTCCTCTGGATTCCATGTCTGCAGCCCCAATTTTTAATTTAAACCACCTCTTGTAAACTAATTTCTCTCCCACCTCTCTCCACCCCGGCCCAGGGGCAGGGTAGGTGTTTGTGAGGACCGCTGTGGATACACGGTGAGCCCCCCTGGGCTGTAGTTCTGAAATAAACCAGAACCTTTCTGCTTATTCTGTCCATGAGTTGATGGCTGCCATATTTCCCGAGGTCCTGATTCTGTCTCAGCAACTTGTTTTCTCAGCAGGAGCAGTGCCAAGTTTTTATTTTTCACATGTTCTTGCTGTGTGTCTGAGGCCTTTTGATAGGGCAAGATCCTAGAGAATGGGTCCAGACTTTCGTACCCACGGGTCTGCAGCACTTTACAGCCTCTGTGTCAGCGATTTTTAACTGGTGTGCTGCAAGAATTTCTAAAACGTGCACAATCTGACTATTAAGTCAGGGGCATTGACTTCTTTTCCTTTAGGTTGTCAAATAAAAAAATGACAACTGTAAACACAACAATAGCTGTTTGGTGTGAATATCCTGTCTCGAACCATAAATATATAGGTTATATAATGGAGTTGCATCTCATTCATCACATTACATAAAAAGGTTGCATCTGATCGGTTAACTCTTGGTATCAGAAACCCATATATACAAGTATAGAGACCTTTTTTTAAAAGTGACTTTGTAGCAAAAAGGGTAGCTATGTACTATTATTATTTTTTTTGTGAACCAGTAAAAATTCTAACTAATTTTTGTCGAATCAGCCAAAATTACAGGCAGAAATAACGCCCCCCTTTTTATTACAAACACTTTTATTTCAAAATTGTAAACATGTAATTCTTTAACATAACAATATCACACTCAAGCACACCATGTGACATTTTAGGTGAAATGTTCAAATTGAAACTATAAATTATTACATTCATATTAGTACTACCAACCACACTCAGCAGGCCTTCCTTCTGCCTGACGGTGCAGTGTATTTTTTGGTGTGTCGTAGCATTTCAGTAATTAGTTTGTGTGTGCCATGAGATGAAAAAGGTTGAAAATCATTGTTCTAAGTCATCGGACAGTATCGTCACTGACAAACTCAATGTCAAACTTCCGGAAGTCATTCTAATGATGCAAACTGCAATTCAACCCACTAACTATCGCTTTTAGAACTATTGCTTTGCAATGTGCAGAAAAAAATCTCACATTTAAAATCTTTCCGCTTTTACTAGCTGTGCAGTTTTAGCTTTCTTCAGGTTTGTTCTCTGCAGTAAAGAAATGCTCATAATTTTAGGTTTTAAAAGTGTATACCTTCAGTAAAACCCAATGAATATCACCTGGGGATAGTCACCTATGAACTCCCAATATAGAAACCTTGGGGAGGATCGGTGTGATTGGCAAAAATGCTAACAACACAGGCCGATCCTGAATCCTGGTAGTGACGTATATCTTAGGGGGCATGTAGGAATTCCCAGTGATTTTGTACTTTACCGTTTCACGTCTCCTTGTTTGAAAAGCAGGCCAACAAGAGGGCGCTGGGGAGAGAGCCAGACCCGTAACCCCAGCATGTTTGAATGTTGCCACGGTAGACGTGAAAATAAACAATGACAACCTCCTGCTCCAAGTGGAAACATTCCTCCTTTCTAATTGAAGTTATAGAACCCAACAGGATACAGTAGAAGATATTATAATTCAGCAAGACCAGGAGCACTTGGAATCTCTGGTTTATACATCATCTTGTTCCACCTCTTCCTTTTATAGATGAGGAGATGGTGAATGGGCGAAATGATGGGATAACTGCACAGCTCCGTAGTGACAGATTTGGGCCTGAAGCCAGGTTTTGCAGTTTATAATTCCAGCGTGGTTTCATCTGCATCAGGGTTGACTAATTTTGGAGAGGACTTTTGTCTCCTTTCCCCTGCCTTTCTCCCTGCATCTCACATTCCAACCACCAGAGATACAGGTGGTAAGGGGGTGGGGTATTTGCATTGTTAATACTTGAATAATCTCTCCACCTGATTGGCAGGAAAATTTTGAATTCTGTCTCTCTTTTGTTTTCCCATTTCTGCTAGCAGACAATATCCTAATATGTAATTGTTATCAGTTATTATCTGGACAGGAGGAAATGTCACCAAATAGGAAATGAAACAGCTCTAAAATTTCATAACCCATTGAACTTGGTTGGTGGTAAGAACTGGGCCTAAAACTTCTGTAAATATTATCTTGTTTACTATAGAGGACTTGACCTTAACATGTTTCTAATAAATCTCTAGTCTTAGCCCTTTAAGGCTATTATAACAAAATGGGTGTGTTTTTAAAAAACCAGAAATTTATCTCTCACAGTTTTGGAGGCTACAAGTCTAAGATCAGGGTGCCTGCATGGTCAGATGAGGGCCCTGTTCTGGGTTACAGACCTCTCGTATTAGCTACCCGTGTTTAAAGGGGTTAGGGATCTGTCCAGAGCTGTGAATCCCATTCATGAGGGTGCTGCCCTTAGGACCTAATCACCCATCAAAGGCCTCACCTCCTAACACTATTACCTTGGGCATGACTATTTAGCATTTGAATTTTGTGGGGGAAGGGGCCACAGACATTTAAGCCATAGCATCCTCTATTCACAAATTCCTTCACAGAAATTATTTAAAATATATAGCAGGTCTAGGGGCGACAGGGACGGTATCCTGATTTCAAATTTTACTTGCTTCCAAGGCACTAAAAGACTATACTATCTGTTGTTGCTGTCTTTTGGATGCCTAGAAGGTTCGAATGGGGAGAATTTAGTTGTGGACAATTAAGGGACTTATTTAATATCACAAAGAAAGGCCAGCCTAAACCATGTGAGAATTTGGTTCTTTAGAGAAATGAAAGCATTTAAAATGTTAGAAACTGGAATTTCATTTTTCACATGTTACTTGATTCTTCTAGGCCCTCTGGCCAGACAATCTTCCCTTCCCTTTTTTTTTCTTTTCCCATGTTGGCTTAATATCTCGACCGTTTCATTTAGTGATGAGACCATTTCACTTGACGCTGTTTGGGTTGACTGCGTTTCAGATCTGTGCAAGAGGCCTTAATACCTCACTACTTCTGGGTAATGATTCATCTCTTCTAGGAATTAAGCGAATATGATTTCTGTTTTAGTGGTTTCCTAATAATAAGGTAGGACGTAAAACAAAAGTTTTGCTTTTGTTTCTACTGAATATTATTTTTCTCCTTGAAACATTTCAAAATAGTATGTCAAAGTATAAACATTTGTTTGGATTTAAGATGTTTGATTTTCTATTTTGGGGATCATTTTTGCTTTTGTCTTCTTTGCTGAACTTTTTCCACAGAGAGAATGGTATTTAATCTCATATCCATTAGCATTTGAGAGTTTTCAGTAAGTGAATGGACTGTGTAAATAATGAAATATTTTTGTTCAGACTAGATTATAAAACCAAGCCTACTTTCTTAAAGCAGTAGGCTTTTTTTATAGTGTAATTTAAGACCTCGAATTCTGGGCAGAATTGGTATCTCTGATAGTGAAAGTCCCAATCGTATTTGAAAATTCTGCCTTTTTGTACAATGGAAACATTAGAGTATTACATATAAACATATAAATGGAAGGCAGAGGGGAAGTGAAGTTATGCTGTTTCCTTGGATGATTTTTTACTAATGGGATGTTCATATTGAAGGGTAGCAGAATACGCCACCTCAAAATATGCCTCCCCGAGGCGAAGATTATTTGGAGAAACAGCAGATACAGAAGCAGCTTGGAAAACAGGGTAAAAGTTATACCTTTGGAAGGAAAATTTACATGAGAAAGGGGCCCATACCAGGATGACAGCTACATCAGAAATAACTTTTTCAATTGAGAAGCTTATTTGAATGGCAGGGTCTCCTTTGTTTATTATACATTTCCTCTCCTCATCTTCCCATAAATTTCCCCCACAACCCCCACCTTTGAAGCCCCAGGTCCCTTACCCCTTTCCTGAGCTCCGGATGGTATGTAAACTTCAATCCTTTGGAGTCTCATATCCTTGAGTAACTCCCGTAAATACATAGGTAATTAAATTTTTTTTCCAGTCCTGTTAATCTGTATTATGTCGGCTTAATGCTTACACCAGCCATAGTACCTAGCCTCCAGCTTCAGCATCTCAGCCGAGGTGCCAGGCATGTAAATAGCCCTGTCTGGGATGCGTTCATCCTAAGAGAGCTCCAGCTGACATCCCATGAAGCAGAGATGAGGCTGTCTTTGCTGAGCCCTGCCCAGTTACAGAGTGAGCAAGTAAGTGGTTGTGCCTGTTTCTCGCTCCTAAATGTGGGAGCAATTTGTTATGCGGCAAGAGTTAACTGGAACTGATGTTGACACAGCAGCTGGAGAAAAATATCCGGTGGTACTAGAGAACGAGAGTAAGGGACTCTGGAGAACAGAAAATGGTGGGAGAGAGACTGGACTCTCATCTTAGAAGACAGGTCTAAATATGGAACCAATTATCTTAGCATATCATGAATCAGCCTCTCATGTAAGACTACACTGAACTGAGTGGGAAAATATTTTGCGGAAGTCACTCCAGGTTGGGGCAGCTCCACAGATAACTTCTCTTTTGAAGCTTGTATGGAGAACTGCACAGACATATTTGACTGTCTCCAGTCTTCTCTTATTAGCACTTCATGGCCATAGGTAGCATCCTTCTTCATTGTTTCTTTTTTTTTTCTTAAGGTTAAGAGGCTGGGAAGACAAGAAAGGTGTTATATCTCATTGTGCAGAGAATCTCAGCTGTTGTCCATGTTTGTAAACTTTAGATTCTGCTTCTAGTGACCTTAGGTAAAACGATTTACTGCACTGGCAACTTATAAGAAAATTTAGTCACTTGAAATCATATTCCAAATTACAGTAGGCCTTTGCAGGTTTCTGAAATCCTCTAGTGACTTTTTATAAGGCCACTTTTGAACATGTATGAAATGTGTGGTTCTCTTAAAATGGTTAAATGGTAGACTTTCTTAAAAAATATAACTGAGGTTCTACTAATTTCTTTTGAAATATTATGGTCCTAACTGCTTATTAAATTGGTTCCAGTTTTGTTAGTCTATTAGTTTACAAATCATTCAATATTTATTGGTATTCTAGTTTCCTCTATTTTATCTCTGTACTGGGTTTTTGTGGTATAGAGATAAAAAAGCTGTATTATTCAATCTTGCCTAGTTTGCAGTTTATATTTTGAAATTCAATGACTTTTAGTGTTGCAGACTGTTTCATACACTGATAATGAGGCCTTGCTTTCTTACTTTTCTAACCAAAATAATTTTCTTCTAAGTCTGTGAATCCAAATGTCATACTGATTAACTTAACTGCATTCTTTCCATCTATTCCACATTTACGGCAATCAAATAATTTGTACCAGGTAATACACCAGCTGTGTCTTTTGTTTTATTGATAATGTATTACTCTGTAAAAAAGTCCTACTTATTCACAAAAACATTTAGACATTTTTAGTGACAGGGACAATCTGATTAATTTAAGAGAATGACCATTATTTTTGTGCAAAGAGAAAGCAATATTTCATTTAGAAAGTTAGGTAAGGAAAGGCAAGAAATGCCATTTTAGAACTCAATGCACCATAATGAACTTGGATTAGGGGAGTGTTTAAAAAACAAAGTAAGATAAAAATGAAAATAAGATGCTGTGAGATTAGGTGGTCCCAGACATCGATAAGCCTATATTTCTGTGTTGCACTTGCCTGTATAGAGGAGCGTTCGCTTGTCTTGGGGGAAGGTTCTAACTGGTCAGGAAAACAGCCGCACGGGTGGGGAGAAACAGAGGTTAGTAGACAGTGAGGGCCCCGAGGGCAGGAGCTGAGTCCTTCTTTCTCTTCATTGTCATTTTCATTTACACAAAGCAGCTGTTACATATTTACCTTATTTGATCCAATACTTGCAACAGCCCTGCAAGGCCGGTGTGATGATTCTCATTTTACCCATCATAAAACGAAGTCTCAGAGGTCAAGTAAGTTTCCCAAAGTGACATCTTACAAAGGGTAAATTTGGGATTCGAACTCAAATCTTTATTTAGGGCCTTACTTCTCAAATACCTTCCATAATTATTAAATAAAAAATAATGAGCCTTCTTTAACGTTCTTATTGAATGAACATAAAAGCCTCATGATAGGAAAGCTTGAAGGTTCTCTTGGGCTTTGAGTAGAGAAACAGCAGCCATAATGGATAACTGTCAAAATTTTCAGATTGGACAGAACCGAATTGTTGGGACCATAATTGCAAGAATTTCTAAGCCTGTCTCAGTGAAGTTTCCCTGACTGGTAGGTATGTGTGAAGGACTATGGTAATTCCAGGGAAGCAATTCACAAAGAGGCGTTTCTTTGCTGAAAGGACAATGATTGGCTTATTCCTTTTTATACGTGGAATTCAAGAATAATAGCACTTGGACTAGAGATAATTTGCATGTCACAGTACATAGGGTGGCTGCCTGATGCACATTGATTCTTCCTTGGTTTCAAATTCCTTGGGAATTTGCTCTTCTTCATATGTAAGACACTTCTGAATGGAACTAGCCATCTTTTTACAAGAATTTTCTTCCCTGTCAAACAGTAATTGTTCAAAGACAGATAACCAACCCAGCAGTCCAATCATAGATAGGGTAACCATATAATTTGTGACCTACAGAGGGGGTCATTTTGACTCCTGACTTTTTTTTAATCCTCGTCCATACATGCTTATTGTACATGCTTATTGGTTTTAGAGAGAGAGAGAGAGAAACATCGATGTATGTGCCCTCACCAGGGATCAAACCTGCAACTAGTTATGTGCCCTGTCTGGGGACTGAATCCACAACCCCTTGGTATATGGGATGATGCTAAACCAACTGAGACAGCTGGCCAGGTTTCCCTTGACTTTTTCTTTTGAAAAAATTTAAACCTCCAGAAGGATCAAAAGAATAATGCAGTGAGTATAATCTGTTGAATTAGTCAGATTCAGCAGTTGCTAACATTTTGTGCCACATACTCTGTATCTCTCAACATCCACGTAACTCTCTCTTGTTTTGAATGTGCATAGGTGACAGTTTTTTCTTAACTCCTTCAGTGTGTATGTCATAGAAGAAAGGACATTCTTCTACATAAGCACAGTACAGCCATCACACACAGGTGTTCACAAAATGTTCTTTGTAGGTGTTCCCCTAGTTCCTAGAATCTTGCATTTCATTGGGTTACCATATTTTATCTTACTTAATCTTCTTTTAAAATGTTTTATGACATCAACATTTTAAAGCATCCATGATGATTATATTATAGAATATCCCACAATCTAGATATTTCTGGTTGTTTTCTTATAATTAATTTCGAGCTGAACATTTTAGCAAGGATATTACATGGATAACATTATGGAAATTAGGACACTTTTGAGGGCAAAAGGTGCATTATTAGTCACTATGCTGAGATAACAGGTATAAACTGGAGTCCTGGCCATGCTAATGATAGAGCCCTACCTGCAAAGTAGCTAGTCTAGGAAAGAGCACGTCACCTGACCTGGGCCAATCAGAGTCCTTCCCTGAAATATTTTATATTGATCTGAGGGGAAAAGGCTCTTTTAGAACAGTTGCTAAGCTATTTGTCTGAAGTTGAGAAATATTGAATTGTAGATAGAATGAAAAGAGAATAAAAGTGAATCCTGATGGCATTCATCCATTGGTTCCATTTCTCTCTAAAATTAGGTTTACCTCTGCTCTTTAAAAAATTTATTGAACATTTATTATGTGCCAAGCAATTTTCTAAGTGCTTTACATGTATTAAATTATGTACTCTCCCAACAGTGCCATTAATTGGTTTTGACCTCTGTCCCTTCTTTATGGGAGCTCAGGAAGGGAAAGCATAATCGACTCACCAAAGATCAAGCAGCTAAAAAGGGATGGCGCCGAAATAAAGAATTGAGAGCACAGGATCTCAACCACGGTAACGAGATGCCACCCACAGTGACAAGACTCCACCCATCCATTTATTTTGTGCTTAAACCAGTTAGCTTGGATTTCTGTGATTTGCAACTCTAGAGTCCTGGTTAATACCCATATGCTCCTTAGGAATTGAAGAATCAAATCAATTCTGAAAAGATGAGATGTGAATAGATAAAGCCTCCTCCTTAGGCCCTGTTTTTATCTTATTTTTTCAGATACAGGCCTTTACTACCATTACGGGTGTGTTCTAGTTTGTGGGGTCCTACATGGTATTACTCTACTGGGTCCATTAATAATGAAATAATTTTTGCAAAGACAGGGTTGGAGCTTTGATGATTAGTGTGTAGTCAAACCAATTAAAATACTTAGAACATCAATTAAGAGGAAATAATCTTCCACCCATTGAATCTTTCACTGTACTATCCCTCTCAGAGAAAATTGTAATAAGAGGCTCTCTTTTTAATGTGTTGGGTGACATGTAGTCAGTTTTAAAATACAAAACAGAAGTTAGTATGAAGGAAGTGGTCTTCTTGATGACAACAACAGATGACAGAGTATTGTGAAATTTTAATATGTAGCGTGATTGGTTGTAAATTGCTTCCATGTTTGCTGAGGTAATTGGCAAATAAGAGATGAGTCAGATCTTCCATTTGTATCATAGTATATTATAGTGAAAAAATCCAAATGGAAACAGAGATGTGGTTTAACTTTGACTTACATTTTTGTTAACCCTTAAATACCAGTACAATCAATTCAACTCGACTCCAGATCTAAGTTTGAAGACATTTATGTTTTTTAAGATGAACCGTAAGGCTAAGATATTATCCACAGGTGTAGGTTACTAACATTTTTACCATTAGTGGTCACTATGTTTTGAGGGCCATAATGTGGCAGTCATGGTGCTGAGCATCTTCCATGCATGAAGTTGAAATCAGAGATGGAATAAGAAGATTCAAGACCAGCGACAAGTGTGGGAGAAAGGAAATCATGTTTCAGTCGATAAGCTACTTTCCTTAAATCTTTGTGAAGGACCTGTTGTCACTTCTATTTTACAGGCAGAAATGTTGAGCCAATGAGGTACTTGTTTAAGATGGATTACTAAATGGGGGTTCTGAGACTATAACTCAGGTCTTCTCACTGCAAAAAGTAAGTTCTATTACCACACACTGGTGTGCAGGAAATAATAAATGATGTTGAATGAATAAAAGAAAAATAATCATGAGCATGTCAGCCAGACTTTGAGATAAGCCTTGATCTACAATATTTGCCCAATGTAATAAATATGCTATATGTTTAAACATACATAAATATGTATGTTTCAGAGTTAAACAGTGTGATCTTTCAGTTATTTAGATTTGCCTTTTTATTTAGAATTATTTTTTACTCCATACGTAAAGAGAATCAACATTAATGTTAATATCAATATATAAAGGTGAACAATATGTCAACATATGTAGATACATAAGACTTTAGTATATTTCTAACACTGTGTGGCTTAGAATATTTTTGCATGCTTTTTTTTTCAGCCTCTTTATTTCCAAGGGCATGGAGGAATGACGTATTATGGTACCAGACTATATTTTCAGTTTTTAGTGATTTTCCCTCTTGACTGTAGGCTGAGATATTTTAGTCAGACTTCATTTATTTTAGAGCTTATTTTACTAGGTCTTCCCTGATTTTCAAAGGGTAGATTGAGTCATTTTTTCATAGTCACGTCACACATATACTTACTCTTATTTATTTTTCCCCTGAAAAAAACAATTTGTCCTTTTCCTTTATTTCCATGAGAAACATACATTTATTAACCTCCCACATTCTCCCTATTATGTATACATGGAAACAGGTCTTTTTTTTCTTAAGTCAGTCCTTCAATGCTGCTATTAGAAAAGACGTTTCAAACTGTCATAATAAGATCTGGTGGGTGACGGCAGACTTGGCCAGACAAGGTTAGAGTATGGGTCACCTGTTGTTAAAAGTTCATATTTTATCATTACATTTCTGTTTCTAATTCTTGTAACCAGTGGGCGATGAGAGATGAAAATATGAACTATGTCTCTGCATTGATAAAGTCACAATTCAAGAAGCTATAGTTGTCTCCGTTTTATTTATTTATTTGTCTATCATCTATATCTCTAATACGTTTATAGAGCATCAGGTTTTATTTTGCACAGAAGGTTTACACATGACTGGTGGATGGAAAAAAAGACTCGGGTGGACACACAGGATCAGGACATGTCATTTCACATGTCTGTGTCACAAGGACCTCTTTCCCTTCGTTATTTTTAAGGTATATTGTTTGTAGTGCTTGATATGCTTAGATTAAAAAATCCACAGAAACTTTTGTAAACTAAAATGAAAAGTCTTGAAATATTTAATTACATAACCCTAATGAAATACTTCTTTTTGTATGCATGGGTATAGGTTATTCTGCTGGGACACGGCACCAAATGAAACATACACCTCATGTACATTACACATTCTGAAAGACTGTATGCATTTTAAAAATGCATTTACAAATGCTATAGATTCTCTCCCTAGAAAGTTGTGTTATGTATACATGTGCATGATGTTTTGCTTACAATTTAAGCTGTTTGTGAACATTTTTATGCTCACGCAAGGATCCATATTAGACACTCATGGTCCACTTCTAATTTATAAAGTTGCTATGTAATAATTGGGTGGTGTATTTTTAAGTCACTAAGGTTGTCACCTAAAGTTACGATACCTATTTGGGATTTTGGCTCAATCCAGACTGGAGTGTGTGTTGGGGGGGGTACCTGTGTCTGCTCTGTACCTGTTGCTTACTCATTACTCCTCTCTCTGTTTCATGGGCACTAAACACACTGTACATTTTCTAAATTATTCTCCATCATAATGGCCTTTATTTTAAAGTATCATATTAATGCCAATAAACCAAAGTTTGGCGTTTTGTAATTCCTCGATTCACTTGCTACACGCAAGAGCATTTCTGTTTTAGCTTCGGTTTTCAGGGATGCTCCTTTGCTCCACCAAGCTCCCTGCCCCCCCAGCCCTAGTCTCTTTTCTCTGCCAACAGTGTTAAAACTCTCTGTCTGTGTTTATGGTTCTTCTGTCCCTTTATTACCTTAATGAGAAAACTGTTGGTGTATCAGTGAATGGAAGAAATTGAAATTTACTGTTGCCAACATGTCATTAGATAAATGACTGCACTGTTTCGTTAGGGTGGAAATGAATGTCAGTTCTGGTGAATAAAATATGCCGTATGAGACTGGACAACAACAGCAGGGATGACACCAATAAAACTTTAGAAACTAGTTTAAGAATTTATTCAGAGTTTCTCTGAAAATTGCAAAAATTCATCTATACACTCATGGCATTAAGAAGCAATATATGAAACAAAAACTGATATATTTAATTGTAGGGATCACCTACTGAATTTAAGATGACCTCAGAAATTTTTATTCCCACAAAGGCCCAACGTATTAAAACAATTTAGAACCTGTATAATGTTGACTATCTAAAGGAAAAAAATCACAGAGCCATGTCTGTGATCTCTCCTTGATTTTGCAAGGCAATGTCTTAAAAGCTTGGAATCGCAAAAAAAGCTAGTACAGGTACGGCCCTCAGGGTGTGTTGTACCTGGTAGGTAATAGGCAAATAAAGCTTGGGAGGAATCCGGGGCATGCACACCAATGGTACAGCGAAGCTTTGCAGACATACAACTGAAATTCCCAATGGAGTATTTCAATTTAAACTCTAGTGAATTTGGGTACTCCCACAATAAAATCTTCAGCCTTGTCTCTGTTGGAAGGAATTATTAAAGAAATTTCCAGTTAAAGTTGAAATTATTATGACAAGCCTGTCTCATAACTATGGGGTAAACGTCTAGACATAGCTCTAATTGGTCTTCTTTTAATGCATTCATTGTTTAATTGATTGTGGGAATGATTTATTCTTCCACAGACTGAGATTAATGGCAACTGGCGGCCTTATTGGCATTGCTATAAGAGAAACGACCAAAAATCTCAAAATAGAATTGAGAAGACAGATTCTAGGCACAGAGGAATGTGCTTCATGAAAACTGTGTTTTAAAATTATTACTACTTCAGCTTTCTAAAAATGTGTCCATTAAGAACATTTTTAATTCTTATTTTTAATGTATGGGGTTCAGAACGTTCTATGGTATTGAATATAAATGTCTTTTATAGGGTATGTAGGACTAATACTTAAAAAATGGATAAAAATTCAGCATTTATACCTGTTAATTTAAAACCATAAGTTTTCTTGTAGCCTCCATATAATACTGTTTTTTGGTAGAAATTTGGAAACGTGAAAGAATAATATATTTTGAGTATTAATTTTGTTAGACTACTCTAAGCATTTTGTGTATTTGTAATGCATCTGATAGCTATACATATCATGTGTCTTGTTTTCCTTTATTCATAGATAGACAAATTAATACCATCTTTATATATTTATGTTATTATGGTTCCATGTCAGGCCAGATTTTCATCTTTAGCAGCTTTGAAGGGTGGGAGTTAGAGAAGATTTCCATTCTACATGTTGTATATATTTTTTAGTATCTATAAATTCGTTGTCACAGGTCTCATTTTTCCAGAGTGTGATTTAACAATATAGGGGAATACATTTTAGTGGGAAAAATATAATCTATGAAATGTAAGAAATTTTATGATAGTTAGTTGGTATGACACATAGGTATGACAAAATGAAAACTCAAGAACAAGAACCTAGAAATTACCCGAAAAAAAAGTCTTGTTTTGGGGAGTTTTGTTTCACTTTTTTCTTTATTGTTAAATATAGTGTATATAAAAAAATTAATAAAACAAATATTTGTCATGTGCACAAACCCTTTTGTCCCTCTGTAGGTATAGGCCCATCTTCTTGACCTTGAGGTATCTATGGTCTTTTGTCATAAAACTATAAAGAAAGAAAGGAGACATTAATACCCTCATATGCAACTCTAAAAACTGCATTTTAATTTGTGGTTTTTTAAATTAAAAATTAAAAAAGATTAAAATTTATGATTCCCTTCAAATTTCTATTTGAAGGGAATCATATGTTTTTTTTGCCTAGCTTCTGTATTTCAGTGTTGCATTTGTGAAACACTTCATATTGTTGTATTTGCTGTTATTCATTTCATCGCTATGTAAGTAGTTCATTACATGGATATATCACAATGTATATCTGTTCCACTGTTGAGATACTTTTGGTATGATTCCAGCTATGAACAGCCTTGTACTTTTTCTCTGGATGAAGGAATGTTGAGTCAAAGGAAATACAATCTTCAATTTTACTATATAATGTTAAATAGTTTTCCAGCAGTGTATGTAAGTTCGCACAGCCACATCCTTACTAACATGAAGGATAGTTAAACTTTAAAATTTTTGTCAGTCTGATGTATGTTTAATGGCTATAGAAATTTTCATGTTTGTCATTACTAATGAAATTGAGAATCATTCCTATGCTTATCTGACAGTTGGGCAATTCTTTTTCTTTTTTCCTATTTAACTGTTTGCCCATTTTTCTACTATATTGTCTTTTAAAAATCTATTTATAGAATTCTTTTTATATTCTACATGCCAGTTTCTTGTTGTATTTATACATTGCAGACATCTCTTTATGGTTTGTACTTTTATTTTCTTTACAGTTTAGATAAACAGATGTTCTTAATGTTATATAGAAGAATTTGTGAATCACCTTCTTCATGGATAATTTTCTTTGTGTGTTTTTTTAAGAAATCTTTCTCTATCCTAAGATCATATGGATATGTTTCTCTATTATTTTATTTTTTAAATAAAAATTTAAATGTATTGTCCATGTCCATGAGTTCTTTCTTCTTTTTGCTCAGTCCCTCCATCTCCTAACTTCCCGCTTCTACTAACTGTCATCCTGCTCTCTATCTATGAGTCTGTCCCCAGTTTCCTTGTTAGTTCAGTTTGTTCTTTAGATTCCACACAAGAGTGAAATCGCATGGTATTTGTCTTTCTCTGACTGGCTTATTTCACGTAGCATAATGTTCTCCAGGTCCATCCATACTGTCCCAAAGGGTAAAAATTTCCTCTTTTTACAGCCAAGTAGTATTCTGTTGTATAAATGTCCTACAATTATTTTATTCACTCATCTATTGGTGGACATGTGGACTGCTTCCGTATCTTGGCTATTGCAAATAACACTGCAATGAACATAGGGGTGCTTATGTTCTTTCAAATTAGTGTTTTGGGTTATTTCAGATATATTCCCACAAGTGGGATTGCTGGGTCAAAAGGTAGATCCATTTTTAATTTTTTGAGGTATTTCCATACTGCTTTCCACAGTGGCTGCACCAGTCTGCATTCCCACTAACAAGCAGCGGGGTTCCCCTTTCTCCACATCCTCACCAGTACATTTTATTTATGTTTATTTATTTATTTGTATTGTATTTTGTTGGTGGTGCTATTAGAGTTGTCCCCACTATTTTTTTCCCTTTGCCCTCTCCACCCAGCTCCCTCCCGTCCCCCAGGCCATCCCCTCATCATTGTCCACATCCATGGGTCATGCATATATGTTCTTTGGCGAATCCTTTCATCTTCTTTCGTCCATTCCCCATTCCCTGCCTTTCCTCTACAGCTGTCAGTCTGTTCCACGTAACTGCTTCTGTTTCTGTTTTGTTCATTAGATTTCACATATAAGGGAGATCACATGGTATTTGTCTTTCACTGCCTAGCTTATCTCACTTAGCATAATATTCTTCGGGTCCATCCTATGCTGTAAGTTAAGGCCACTGTATTTCATAAAGATTTATAGTTTTACTCTTTTCATTTTGGCCTTGATTCTATCTGTGGTTGATTTGAATAGGTCGTGTGAATTAAGTCTGATTTTATCTCACATGGGTATCCAATTTTCTTGGCAACATTTACTTAACCACCTGCCATGTCTTTACTGGCAGTGTTACTTCTGTTATTCATGAATGACCATGAAAATGTGGCTTATTTCCAAGCTCTCTGTCACTAAGTTGGTACCACATACCTTTATTTACTTGAATTTTGAAATAAGTTGTGGTATCTGTTAGATGGAGTCCCTCTACCTTGTTCTTTAGAAATGTTTTGTCTGTTCTTGACCTCTTGAAATTTTGTGTATATCTTGGAATCAGTTTGTTAAGCTCTATAAAATGAATGTTGAGATTTCATTTAAAATCATATTTAATCTATACAGCAGGGGAGGGTTGACATCTCTAAAGTAAAGACTCTCTATACTGTAAACATGTTCGACCCATGAGCATGTTTTCTCTTGCCACTTATTTGGTCCCTCTTTGGTGTTTCACAGTTTCATAAATTTCTCAGTAGAAGTTTTATACCTATTTTTATAGATTTATTCTTAGATCCTTGTGAATCACAGTTATAACAGTGGAAAATTTTGTCTCATTCCTATCTCAAAGGAAATGGTTTCACCATCAATTGTGACAAATGCCAGTAAGTTATGTTTTACAGATACCCTCTAACTCAGGAGTGGTAATCTTATAGCCCATGGGTTCGATTTGGCCTGCTACTGGTTTTTACAAATAAAGTTTTATTGGAACACAACCATGCCCATTCATGTAATTATTATCCACAGCTGGTTTTGTGCCACAATGCCAAAGTCAGGTAGTGTGACAGAGATCAAATGGCCCACAAGCTGAAAATACTTATTTTCTGGCTCTTTAAAAAGAAATAGTTTGCCCACTCTACCAGATTAAGATGTTATTTTGTATTCTTTTTTTTTTTTGTTGCTAAATACTGTTTTTTTTCTATAAATAAATATTGGATATTTTAAGTGATTTTCCTGTATTAAGGTAATATGATAATGTAGGATATTAAATTGTTTTTCTCATATCAAACTACACTTATATTCTTGGAATAAATCCTCCTTTATTAAAATGTGCTATCATTTTTTAATATTTTTGGATTTAGTTTGTCAATACTTTGTTGAAGATTTTTGCATCTTTGTTTTGGTTAGGTTGGTCAGTAACTTTCTTTTCCCTTAATGTTTCTTTGGGTTTTGATATTCAAGTTAAGACTAGCCTCTTAGATTAAACATGTATTCTACTTGGATCACTGGCCAGTGGAACTGTTTATGCTTGGAGTTCCATCGTGGGAAGACTTCTCATTCTTGATTCAGTTTCTTTTATGGGTATAAGATTATTCATATTTCCTCTTTCTCCTTGAGTCACAGTTATATTTTTCTGGGAATTTACCCATTCATCCTAAATTTATATTCATTGTCAAAACTGTTCACAATATCCATGTAATATCTTAATGTCTGCAACATGTTATTTTGCTCATTTCTTGTATGGATGTGTCTTCTTTCTCCTTTACTTGTTCACTAATGGTTTATCAGTTTTATTTGTCTTTTCAAAGAACCAGCTTTTGACATTTGATTCTTTCTATTTTATGTATGTGTCCTAGTTCACAAATTTTTCTATGAATGTTTAGTCTGTCTTCTACTTCTTAGAGTTTAATTTGATGTTCTTTAATTTATTAAAATGAATGTTAGCTCATTTTTTCTACTTTTTCTCTTTTTCAAAACTATGACTTTAAAGACTATAATATGTTTAAAATAAACATATTTTTAATTTTAATATCTTCTACTTTAATTTTCTTTTATTTATCTATTTTTATTTCTAAATACTTCTAACCCATGGAGATTTTCTAATATTTAAAGATTATTGATTTATAGATTGTGTTGTGTTCATAACACTTTCTTGGTATGATTTTACAAAAACAAATGTGTTGATAGTTGCTTTATGACTCAATATAAGGTCAGTGAATGTTCCACGTGAATTTGTAAAAAATGTATGTTTTGCAGTAGATAGAGGCAGTGTTATGTATATCCATTAAGTCAAGTTTGTAAATCTCCTTGTTCTATTGTTCTATATCATTATTTTTGTCTGCTTGTTCTATCAATTACTGAGAAAAGTATGCTAAAATTTTCTACTATAATTGTGGATTTATCTATATTTCTTTGCTCTATTATTTTTTGCTTTACATAGTTGGGTCATATTAATTATAGAAAAACTAGAGAAGAAAAGAAGTGACATTTTCTAATAGAACCCACTGGAAAACTTTAAAGTGGAGGTTGAGAATTTAAGATCATAATCATTAATGCCTTATAATTGTTCAAGATGCTTTTATATATGCTATCTCCTTTCATATTTATCTGATCTGCGAATTAAGACAGGCATTATTAACTGAAGCTGATGGTACTAAGGCAATAATATTACTCCAAATCACTAACTACTTAATGACTGGGTCATATCCAATAAAATGAGTTTTTTAAAAAAAATTTCCCAGGCCTGATCTACCCATTTCCCCTTAGCGCACTCTGAAACACTCATTCTGGCTTTCTTGCCATGTCTTTCACTCACCAAGGGAATTTCACTTTTAGGTATTTGTACTCAGTGTTCACTTTACCTGGGCAGGTAGACCTTTGTTCATACGTTAGCTCTTCAGAGAGGTCTTCCTTGATTATTCAAACCATTGTCTATTCCTTTACCTGTATTATTCTTTAAAGCATTTAATACTAACTGATAATATATTATCTATGATATTTAATTGCCATTGCTCTCCATTGTAGTACATAAGCTCTAAGATGCTAGCTAGGGTCTGTATTGAATTCATTGCTATCACTGCTATAATTCCAGGGTGAGGGCTGACACATTATAGGTATTGAATAATTTTTGATTGTATGAGTGAATTAATATTTTCTTAAAATAAGTATATTATCAATCAAATTAGCTTGATTGATTAAACATAATTATTGAGATATTCTGGGCCCAAGGAATTCTTTTCAGCATGATAGAGCAGTGAGTACAAGCAAGAATAAAACAAGATTGCTAACTTTAGTTTATAATCCAGCTGGGGAATACAAGATACATACAAATGATAGAATCTGAGAGTGGTATTAAAAATGGAGATACAATAGACATCACAGCATGAATAATTAATGGCCAAATATATTATTTAAACAATAAATCCTGTGAATTCAATGGAAGGATGTGTCATTGGAAGCTTAATATTATAGAAAACAATCAAAATATAAAACATATGGGCACATTATTGGTTGATCAAGAATTGCCTTTTCTGTAAATGTAAACAGAAAGAAAGGAGGAGTTTATAGTCAGTGAGAAGAGAGATTAGCAGGACTTAATTGATTTCCTCCACCAAGCTCTGAGTACCTCCTGAACAAACACTATCATATTCCTATCTGCTTCTCTTGTTTAATCTCGTTCTACACCTTATAGTTAACAGAAGTTCTGTACTTGGAATCCAAAATCCTATATTGTAGGAAAAAATTCCCTAATAAAAATATTTTATATTAGATTTTCAGTGGCACATGGGTAGAAGGAGGATTTATTTTGTCCCTTATTATTTACTTAGTCTTCATTAAAAACACTAATTCAAAAGAATATATGCACCTCTACATTTATTGCAGCATTATTTACAATAGCCAAGATCTAGAAATAGCCCAAGGGCCCAACAGTGGATGAGTGGATAAAAAAGCTGTGGTACGTTTACACAGTGGAATAGTACTGGGCCATAAGAAAGGAGGAGATGTTACCTTTTGTGACAGCATGCATGCATGGACCTCATGTTTATTATGCTAAGTGAAGTAAGCCAGTCATAGAAAGACAAATACCATATGATATTACTTATATGTGGAATCCAATGAACAAAGTAAACTGACAAACAATAGAAACAGAGACATGATACATGGAACAGACTGAAAGATGTCAGAGGGGAAAAGGGTTGGGGGAATTTGATGAAATAAAGTGAAGGAATTAACCACAAAACACATATACAAAGACAGCAGTCTGGTGATAGCCAGAGTGAAAGGAGGGTGGGGACTGGGTGGAGTCAGGGCAAAGGGAGGGAATAGGGGGGCAGAAAGAGGGGCCAGTGAGCGCATGATACAATATGCGGGTGATATTTTATTGAGTGATACACTTGAAACCTATATGATTTTGCAAACCAATGTCACCCCAATGAACTCAATGCACAATAAATTTATGTTTTCTTTACTCATTCAGTGTGTAACAACTCGCATATCGCTTTTTAAAAAGGTAGAAAAGTCCTGCCTTGGGTTCCCATATCTATTTCAGATCTATGGGCATGTTATTTTACTTTCTACTATGCCTGCAAAAGGAAATTGAAGCAACCAGATTACAACAGACTGGAATAAGATATTCAGTATGCAACTCTCCACTGGAGTGAGGTATAGGAGAGAGAGGAGAGAAGCAAGAAGAGAAAGAAAGATGAGAGATACTGGAAAGTTTAGTACTTCAGAAAAGAAGGAGCTTTTGAATATCTGATAAGAAGTGGCCCCTCCTTAGCTGTTTGACCCTTGACTCGTCAGTTAATCTTTCTGGGTCTCAGTTCCTCGCCCTTGTAGATGCAGGGACTAAACTCCACTAGAGGCACTTTTCTGGTTTATGATTCTTTGATTCTTATTTTCTCTATAGTGGTGGGAGAACATGAAAGTGTATCTGACAAAAAATGATTGGAAAAAGATGATTAATTGTCACAGAATGGAAAGATGTGGAAGAGAGACACGGATGACGGTTGTGAAAGGGAAAGTATATGAGAAAGTAGGGATTCAGATCTTCCTCCTCCTCCAGTTTATTAAGTTAACAGACATTTATTAGTACTAATAAATACTTCTGTAGCATGTGCCAGCTATTGTTCTAAGGTCTTTACAAAGATGGCCTTATTCGATACTTAGGAGATAAATACTACTGTTCCCCCTGTTTTATACTTGAGGAAATTGAAGCACAGACAGGCTAACCAACTTCACCCAAGTCACATAATGAGTAAGGGCTGTGGCTGGATTTCAAACCCAGGCAGTCTGGCTCCAGAGTCCATACCCTTAATTTCCTATTTTACTGTTAGAATTTACTATACATTTTTTTCAATGGGAATTTCCACATCAAAGACAAAAACTTATTGAACTGTAACAAAAATAATAAATCACTCCAGACATATTTAGGTTAACACATACCCTATTTGTTTCTGTGTAATTACACTTTCTCAAGAGTCTGCCACGTTTGGTATCACTGTTTTCTTACGAACTCTTCAAGCAAGACTGATGTAAAATGGACAGGATTGTTCTTTGTTCAGCTGCAAACAAGGTGGCAAGAAGCACAGAGAAGAAGGCCAGGCTCCCGAGAGTGTGTGAGGAGAACCCACAAATGCAAGCTCAGGCAGGGCTTGCATATAGTCAGGAAACATTTGCATTCAGGTGCTTGTAAACTTCAAAAAATTTTAAGTCTATATCCTATTTTTTTCTAGCACCCTAATTAAAGAAAAAACCCACACCCCCCCAAAAAACCCCAAACAAGACTATTAAAGCACAATTGTTGTTTGGTTATGCTATCAAGAAAACATTTCAAGTTCAAGAGCTATGTTGATCTTGTACTGTAGGAGGCAGCAGCTCATTAATAAAACAATGACCACATGGTTTTTACTCCCCTCTGGGTTTGTTTTTTTATTTTTTTTTTTAGCATTACTACAATGATTGTAATTGTCCCATTCTTTAAGGTCACTTGGTTTCTCTTCAGAAAGTAAAGTACTTAAAGGTTTCATAAAGAGACGGATCCAACAATTATTGCTGTTGTGTTTATGTAAAATTAACTTCTGCTTTTCTATTCTTTCAATCTATTGCTAAACCTAATTTCTTGTACTCATAATTTTCAGAGTTTAACACATTAGAGTTGGTAGGAAAGTAGGAGATCATTCTCTGGGTTGAAACCTCTCATTTTACATTTATTTCTATGGAAATAAGGCCAGTGGCTTGCCAAATACAGACAGTGGCCTGGCCAGGGCTGGCTTCCAGGCATTTCCCTGCTGGTTCTGTGCCCTGCACTCGATACCAGGTTTTGGGGTTGACTTAGTCTGGGCTTCCGACCCCTGTAACACCTTCTGTTGTCTCCTCCCCAAATGAAACACAGATCTCCCCCCACATCTGCCTTTGTTTTCTTTCTTCCAGTCCAATTTGTTTTAGAAGATAAGCATGAGTATCTGGGGAGTTAATGTTGATGTCTAGAGGGCTGGTCAGATTTGCTTAACTTCAAGCAATGGAATGTCTAGAGAGCCAGGCATCATGGGTGCTTTGAGGGAGTGCTCACGGAGAGAGGGGTCCTGACTGCTGGGAGCCAGAGCTTCCCTCTCCCCAGGGCAGTGTGGCCTTGCTGCTGTTTGTCAGTGCATGTTGGAACTCAGCCTCGGGCTTCTGATCCTGCGGCGCTGCTGTCCCCTCCCCCTCGTCTTCTTTTAATATTTTATTTAAATATACATGTAATTTCTACTTCCATCATTGTTCCTATATCTCTGCTCTTAAGAATTAGAATTGGCATCCTAGGATAGACTCTGTATTCTTCCTTTCTCTAGAGCCCACTTTACAAATTCTTGCATTTGCTTCTTTACTAAAAACAAAGCAAAAAAACTCACATTTTTTTTTTCCATCAAGATGCATTCAGAATGCCCCAGCGGATAGTGATCTTGCCTCCCTCTGTAACATAGACTGTCTGCATCAGTGACTCTCCTGGTACTATTTAAGTTCAAACTAGATCGTCATCTTTCCCAGAACTTATTCGTATCAGTCTTCCTCTGAGTATAGGTTTTTATCTAGCGGATTAGCCCACTACCCCCTTTCCTAGTCCTTCCTGATGTGTCAGTACCGCATTGTGATTAATTGGATTTGTCAGATTTCAGGACACTGATTAAGCATGTTTACCAAAGAGGTACTATTTGCTAAAAGGTCACCCAGGACTGTAGCCCTTTCTTCTTTCTTTCTTCCTTCTTTCTTCCAGGTGTCAAGCTAACCTAAAGAGTACGTTGGACCACCATATTCTCTTTGTTTACAGGAGCTGGCGTAGCTGAGTGATGATAAAATTTAGTTTGGGAGTTAGGTGGAAGGAGTTTTTTCTTTAGGCCTAAACCTACTTTACCGGAGAGTTCTGCACTGAGAGTTTTAGGCCCAAGCTGAGCCAAAACATAAGCAGTGCCCCTTAATATTGCCTTTGGTCCTCTGCCTTTTTCTCTGTGAGATTCTAATGGAGAGATAGTATATCTGACACAAGGCAGGATTTGGGCATTTTTACGCTATTTTTAAAAAGCAAGCACAGGGATTTATGTAATTTTTTAAAACATCCCCATGATGAATTCATTTTGTACCCGGAAGTTTGTGCCTTTTGATTCCTTTCATATATTTCACCCCTCCCCTGATGCCTCTGGCGACCACCAACCCACCCACTCACCTGTTCTCTGTATGTAGGGGATAGAGAACCTTTTCTTTCTTTAGATTCCACATATGAATGGGATCATATGTTATTTGTCTTTCTTTTACTTGTTTCCCTTAGTATAATGCCCTCAAGGTCCATCCATGTTGTCCCAAATGCCAAGATTTTATTCTCTTTTGAGGGTGAATATTATTAATATATATATTTTATGTATATACATCTATATGTATATGTAATATAAATGCTTACATCTATATTGTATATATAATATAAACATCCTTCATTTTTTTATTCATGTTGCAAATGGCAAAATCTTATTCTTTTTGGAGAGTGAATAATATATATCTTGCATTTTCTTTATTCATTCATCCATAGATGGACACTTAGATTGCTTCTATATCTTAGCCATTATATCTATTTTTAAATGAGAGCCAGAAGTATGATAAATTTAGTTCAGTGAAATATGATAGAGACAAATGTATATAATCACTAAGAAAATGAATACTGAGTGAATAAAGAGTTGTCAAATTAGGTACAAGCCCAGTTAATGCCCTAGACCTCTAAGTGCGATATTTGGGGTTACCTTATTTTTTTATCAGACAGGAGTCATTTGCTTTTTGACTAGATAAAAATCTCTACTAGACACATTTTTTCTATCCTTGTCCATTGTTATTGGGCAAGAATCGTTTGTCTCGTTATAAGTTCTCCACAGGTTAGCAAACACCCCCAGAGTTGTAAAGTATTCTAGTAAATAGTAAACAGTGAGCTGAACAAAGGTGCACACCCTGGAGAATTCAATATTGTTAGATGAGTTCCAGCATGACTTTGAAGAAAATGTTGTCATCCATTTGCCTATTTCCAGGTTTTGAATATTTTTTCTTAACAGCTCTACCTTATAATTACAAATAATCTTGAAAAATAACTCTTGAGGGACTTCCAGCCAAGATGGAGGTGTAGGTGGAAACACTGTGCCCTCCCCCACAACCAAATAGCAAAGTTTTAGTAACAAAAATGCAGCCAAAACACAGAAAATTGAACTGTACGGTAGTATGACAACAACAAACCACTTAGCCAGACCAGTAAGAGGGGCGGAGTCAGGGGCGGAGTCAGCGGCAGAGTGGGGTCGGGCTGGAAAGACCGTTTGGTCCAACGGACCCAGGAGCTGAGGCAGAGGTGGTTGCTGGATCCCGGGTTGGTGGATCCCAGGCGTGGGGTGGCGACAGGCAGACCCAGTGAGGGCCCAGGGCGGCTGGCTGACTGCGGTCACACATTCGTATACAGATAAACCAAGCAAAGGAGCAAACAGTGAGACAGACCCTGCAGGCTAGGGCCCCAGTGACGAGAATTAGAGCCTGAAAGCACCAACTGGAAAATACTTTCTCGGGGTTGAGGGGCCAGAAGAGGCTCCCAGGCCCACAGAGAGTTCGTTGGAGACACCCATAGAGTCCTGGAGAGTACACGGGCTCACACACCTGGGAACCAGCACCAGAGGGGTCCAATTTGCTTGTGGGAAGCCGTAGAGGGGACAGAAATCTGAGAGAGAGTGGAGTGGAGCAAAGTGCCATTTTTTCCCCTTTCTGACCCCGCCCCCACATACAGCATCACAACCCAGAGACTGGGTTGCCCGGCCCTGGTGAACACCTAAGGATTTGCCCCTCAAACATAACAGGTGCGAAACAGACCAAACATTATGACTCAAGTACAGCTCAAAGTCCTAGAGCCTATAATTCTAAGTGATCAAGAAATAGCCAGCCTTTCAGATGCACAGTTCAAAATACTGATGATCAGGATGCTCACAGAACTGGTTGATTTTAGTCACAAATTAGAGGAACATATGAAGGCTAAACTGATTGAAATGAAGGGAAATGCACAGAAAACCGATAGTGATAGAAAGGAAACTGGGACTCAAATCAATGGAGTGGACCAGAAAGAAGAAAGAAACGACCAAACAGAAAAGAAGGAAGAAACAAGATTTCAAAAAAATGAGGAGAGGCTTAGGAACCTCCAGGACATCTTTAAACGTTCCAACATCCGGATTATAGGGGTACCAGAAGGGGGAAAGAAACAGCCACGAGTGGAAAACTTATTTGAACAAATAATAAAGGAGAAATTCCCCAGTCTGGCAAAGGAAATAGATTTCCAGGAAATCCAGGAAGCTCAGAAAGTCCCAAAGAAGGTGGACTCAAGAAGGAACACACCAAGGCACATCATAATTACATTAGTCAAGATTAAAATGAAGGAGAGAATCCTAGAAGCAGCAAGAGATAAGGGGACAGTCACCTACAAAGGAGTGCTCATCAGACTGTCAGCTGATTTCTCAAAAGAGACTTTACAGGCAAGAAGGGGCTGGAAAGAAGTATTCCAAGTTATGAAATCCAAAGACCTACAACCAGATTGCTCTATCCAGCAAAGCTTTCATTTAGAATGGAAGGGCAGATAAAGTGCTTCTCAGATAAGGTCAAATTCAAGGAGTTCATCATCACCAAGCCCTTATTATATGGAATATTAAAGGGACTTATATAAGAAAAAGAAGATGAAAAATATGAACAGTGAAAGGACAGCAAACTCACAGTTATTAACAACCACACCTAAAACAAAAGCAAACCAAGAGGACAGCTAGATCGGGAGTGGAACCCTAGAAATGAAGAACACATGGAGGGTTAGCAACAGGGGAGTGGAAGGAGGAGAAGGGGGGAGAAGGTACAGAGAATAAGTAGCATAGAGGGTAGGTAGAAAATAGACAGAGGGGAGGGCAGGAATACTATGGGAAATACAGAATCTAAAGAACTTGTGACACATGGACATGAACAAAAGGGGGGGAATGGTGGGGGAGGGGTTTGCAGGGTGGAGGGGAGTGAAGGGGGGAATGGGGCAACTGTAATGGCATAATCAATAAAATATATTAAAAAATGAAAAAAGAAAAATAACTCTTGATTGCAAAGAAAACATGGTTTTATTGGGTTTTGGCCTGATATATTTATGAAGGCATAGCAAAATGTTTCTTAATGTATATCGGCCACTTTGTAGTATAGTAAGTAAATATGGAGACTAGAATGCTAAGTAACTGCTAAGGCCAGAAAATTAACTTCTCTCTGCACGTTTCATAGGAATCAAAAAGTAAAGATATCAATGTAATGAATTCCCCTGTACTTACTCACCACCTAACATCAATAATTATCAACACATAACTAACCTTATTTCTTATATAGATAACCCATTCCCTCCCAATATGAAATTATTTAATTTTTTAAATATCTTTACTGAGGTATAAATGAGTGCACTACAGTGCGCAAGTTACAAGTGTGCGTTTGATAGATTTTAATATATGCACACATCCATGAACCCATCACTAAAAGCCAGGTAGATACAAAGCATTTTTAGCATCCTCAGGAGTTTCTTCTGTCTTTTTGTAATCTGTTCCTCATCTGGCCCCAGGTGACCACTGACCTGCTTTCTGTTATAGAGTGATTTGCATGTTCTAGAAATTGATGTGAATTAAATCATACAGTATGAGGGGGGACCCCCAAAATTGGAATTATCTTCTGCAGGATGGGTCCCGTGTAGTATAGGCCTCCCCTGCTAGACGAGTGTTCTAGAAACCCATCTGTAACAGTGTATTGCCTCGCGTCGTGAGATGTTGCGTTTGGCTTCAGTGAATTTTTTTTGAAGACTTGATGACTGCCCATTTCATTAGGGATGATTTACAAGTGCACCTGCCCAGACTGCACTAAGTGTTCAGCAGTTTTTGACCAAAAGGGCATGACCTGGTGCCCCACCCTCCCTATACACTCAACCTCGCCTGAGTGACGTTTTTGTTTCCCTGGATGGAAACATTTCTCAAAGGGAAATGTTTTGCCAATGTGGAAGAGGTGAAACAAAAAATGGCAGAAGCACTAAAAGGCATAAAAATCAATGACTTCAAGAACTGTTTTGAGCAGTGGAAAAACATTGGTGTAGCCATATCGCATCTCATGGAGAGTACTTCAGAGGCGACTAACGTTTAAACATGTACGAATAAACACACAATTTTATAAAAAGATTCAATTTTTTTAAGTCCCCCCTCGTATGTCCTCTTTTTCCACCTTGGTTTCTTTTACTAAGTACAATAATTTTGTTATCCATTTATGTCATTGTGTATACCAATAGATTATGTAAATATACTGTAATTTGCTTATCCATTCACCCATTGATGGACATTTGGGTTGTTTCTAGGTTTTCACTGTTAAAGATAAAGCTGCTATGGGCATTTTGTGTACAGGTTTTTATGTCTTAGATTCTTTTGTGTAAATTCCCAGCAGTAAAACGAGTAGGTTGTATGGCGAGTAACTGTTTAGTTTTCTAAAAAACTGTCAAATTGTTTTTCAGAATGCCTGTATTATTCTTCTTCCCTGCCAATAGTGTATAAAAATTGCAGTTACTTCACATCTGGTTGAGGCTTGGTAAGTTTATTTCTCTTTTTAAAATTTAGTCATTCTAATGGATATTTATTTTGTATCTTGTTGAAGTTTTAATTTGCATTTCCTTGGTAATTAGTAATGCTAAACATCTTTTCATATTCTTCTTTTGTGAAGTCTGTTCACATCTTTTGTTTACTTTTGAAATTGGGTGATTATCTGCTTGCTTTTAAGTTTTAAGAGTGCTTTAGATATTTTGGATCAAAGTTCTTTGTCTTATGGGTATTACAAATGTTTTCACAGTTGGTATTTTTTCTTTTCCATCCGTTAATAGTGTCTGTCAAAAAAACAAAAGTTTTAAATTCTGTTAAAGCCTTATATATCAATTTCATATTTTTTTGTTCTTTGTGTTCTAAGACACTTTTGCCTATCTCAAAGTCTTACAGATACTGAAATGATATCTATGTCTTCATGGTTGCTGATTTCAAATTAAATTATATTGGGGTCAGAGAATATGCTTGTCAGATTTTGAGCTCTGTAAATTTGAGGAACTGTTTCATGTTTCTATATCATGGTGCATACATCACGTACATGTACCCTTGAAAATATATGTATTCTACATTTTCTGATTCTGTTAATATAACTTACATCATGGTATTTTCCAGATTACTTACGTATTTACTGAGTTTGCTTTATCAATTGTTGAGATGGGGAAGGGTGTAGGTATCTCCAAATTTGTAGAATTTTATGGTTCTGTTTTTAAAGTACATTTTATTGGTTATGCAATTATAGTTTTCCTCCTCTATCCCCCCTCCATGCTGCACCCCTCAACCCTCCAGCATTCTCCCCACTTAGTTCATGTCCATGGGTTGTACATATAAGTTCTTTGACCTCTCTGTTTCCTATATCATTCTTAACCTCTCCCTGTCGATTTTATGTCTACCAATTATGCTTTTTATTCCCTGTACCTTCCCCCATTCTTCCCCTCCCCCGCCCCACTGATAACCCCCCATGTGATCTCCATTTCTCTGATTTTGTTCCTGTTCTAGTTGTTTGCTTAGTATTTGTTTTTCTTTCTTTCTTTTTTTTAGGTTTAATTGTTGATAGTTATGAGTTTGTTGTCATTTTACTATTCATAGTTTTTCATCTTCAATTTCTTAGATAAGTCCCTTTAGCATTTCATATAATAAGGGCTGGATAATGATGAACTCCTTTAACTTGACCTATCTGCCCATCCATTCTAAATGACAGCTTTGCTGGATAGATTTTAGAATTGTATGATTCTGCCTTTAATTCTGCAGTTTTAGATTTATGCATATTTATTATTTTATATCTTCCTTTGTTATTATTTTGAAGTCTAACTTATCTAGTACTAATATAGGTACTTTAAGCCCTATTTTTCTGACTTTTAACTTAGTATATATTTTTTCACATCCAATTAATTTCAACTTATTTCTTTACATACAAACTCTATCTCTCTACGGGTTAATAATTTATCAGGATATCTCGATTAGAGCAAGGAAATGTGTATTTTGTAAAATTCTCCTAATATGTTTCTAACAGTTCCTCCCCTAAATCCTGAAGTTAGAGGATGGAAATTTTGTTTCACTCGATTGCTCATGGCAAAGTGAGAGAATGCAGAGCAGAATTTCCCAAGGGCAATTATGGCCTTTCTTTTCACTTCAAGAGGAATAGAAAATCATTTGGTTCCCATAGTTAAGACACTGGTGTGGCATACACAATGCATTCAGTCACTTCCTTGAGGTCCTTTTCTTGTTCATGGTTTATAAAGTGATTAGAATAGTTATCACTGAATTCGTTTTTGCTAAGTAAACATGTAAGAAGCCACAGACACATGGCCTCTTGATTTTCCTTCAGTGAGGGTGTAGGATGTCACCATGCCAAGAAAAGGATAAGGTCTGAGGTCAAGATTATCTGGGTTAAAATTGTAAATAATGTAAATGGTTAAGTTTGGGGGAACTGATCCATTAATTGGTTTATTATTGGCAGTGAACAAAGACATTCTCTGGTGACAGAATAGCCCTGGAGTTCTGGATAAGTCCCTTGTTCTCTGGGTTTTCCAGATTCCCCTTCTCTAAAACAAATGGGTCGCAATAAAGTCCAGGTGGCAAACCCAAGGCCCATGGCTGAATCTAGCCCCCACCTTGTTGTACCCGGCCCAGCACCTTGTTTCTACCCGGTGGCAGTACTGAGCTCTCCCTTAACTGTTAAGGAGTAGTTACATGTATACAGTCCTAAAATGACATTCGGCTCTTTGAAGGCAACTGCAAAGTAGATCCACATTATCTTATTAACCTCTTTTTTGATACCCTTGAATCTTCTCTCAGCCCAAGCCACCTCAATCAAATCCAGTCATTGAAATTATGTTCTAACATAAACCTGGTGTCTATTCTCACTTTTATATGAGGTGAAATGCCCTTCACGATCAGATTCTACTTGTCTGTTTTGACTTACATTTTACCTCTCCTCTGACAAACTGTTTTACTCCAAAAGTGCTTATAGTTCTCATTTCATTTTGTAGCTTCAACTTCTGTGCTTTGAATATTTGTGTTCTTTTCTCTGAAATTCTCCTATCTGCCTGGAAAGTGACTGTAATTGCATGCCTTCCTTAATTTTCCCAGACAGATGTGGGTGATTATTTGTCTGGGGTTTCACCATGCTTCATAAAATCTTCCAATGAAACAATGATTTTCGGGGCATTGCAATTGTTCCTGGGTCTGTCTGTTTATTTTGGAGTATCTTAAGGAGAAAAACTCCCTGGTTTTTCTGTATTTGTGTCCTAACAGTGCCTGGAACCTAATAAATATTCACTGACATATGAAATGAATGATGGCATTTTTATAAAGGGAATTTCAAAACCCTAATTAAAGTTTCTTAACTTTCCTCATAGCAGACTGTTTTGACCTAAAGTTCTTTAGGGACTAAATGGAACAAAAGCAGTAGTATCTTTTGAAAATGGTATCTATTACTTTTCTTAAGTTTCCATACCCAGAAAATACAAAGGAGATCGGGAAAAAAAAGAGCCATGGTGGGTGTGGCTTAGTGAGTTGGAGAATTGTCCTGTGCACCAGAAGGTTGCTGGTTAGAGTCCTGGTCAGGGCACATAGCTAGGCTGTTTTGTCCCTGGTCAGGGTGCATGCAGGAGGCAACTGATCAATGTCTCTCTCTCTAAAATCAATAAATATATTTAAACAAATTTTGAAAGGAAAAAGTGTCCTATATAACTTCTTTACCTCGTGACTTACTTCTGTACATTAAGGAAAGGACATCTCACAAATGATAGTAAAATTCCAGCTCTTTAGGCTTATAGCTGTAGCTAAGAAATAAGTTTGTGAAGTCTTACCATGTGGCGCACACACGATGCCTATGGCCTGTACATGCCTATCTCTCACCACCATCCCATAAGGTAAGCAACTCTGTGCTTGCATCTTACAGATAAGGGAGGGAAGGTGACACTCAGAGTTCAATGACTTATCCGCGTACACTGATAGTAAAAGGGGAACTGGGATTCTGAGCCAGACATTCTAATATCAGAGTCTATGCTTTTAATTCTTAAGCTATAAGGCCTAATAGTAAAGTAAATTGATGCTCCAAAAGTATAACTATGCCTTAGGACTTTTGCCATAAAAGCTATCTATGAAGTTTTCTCAGTTTGGAAAGACATGTTCAAAGTTTTATATGCTGAATTGGGGTGTATCTGTGACACACAGTCATTAATCCAAAGACCCGATTATAGGCCTCAACTCTGGGGCTACCCAAGGGATGGCACTCCCGCATTCCTCATCAGTCCGTGGAGACCCCCACCGCTTTCTCCTTTGCCCGGGTCTCTCCCAGTGGACAGATAATGCTTACTTAGTGCATTTCATCAACTTATTTTGTTCCTCTGGAACTTTATGTTACCTGGAACATGTTTAACATCTTTACTTAACAACTTTTTCTGTCATAATCTTGGGGAATATATAGAGATTGATTTTTTGTGTGCTTGCGTGTGTACATAGTTTAAAATAACCTTTTTCTGCTTTAAAATAATATATATATATGTATATTTTCTGTCTTAAAAATTCTGTTCACACTAATTAATGTGCTCAAGTTATATCCTCAATGCTTTTGAAGAAGAGGTGGAATAGTTAAAATGTATTTTGAATAGAAAAAAGACTGAAGTTCCTAAGTGTCAGACCCAAGGTCTCCAAAATGTATTACTGCATTATTGTTAATTCTGGATGACATATATTCATTTAGTATTTCTCTTATATTAGTTTTATAAATTAGACCTATTTAGTTATCCAGGGCATATTTTATGTTAGATAAAATATATGTTTGAGGACCTATGAGTATGCATCTAAATTATTTTTCAAGAATAAACATGGGCCCTGGCTGGTGTAGCTCAGGGGATTGAGCACAGGCCTGCGACCAAAGGATCACGGTTCAATTCCCAGTCAGGGCACATGCCTGGGTTGCAGGCCGGTTCCCTGCAGGTCAACTCCCAGCAGGGGACGCACGAAAGACAACCATACATTGATGTTTCTCTCCCTCTCTCCTTCCCCTCTAAAGATAAATAAATAAATAAATAAATTAAAAAAAAAAAAGAATAAACATGGACATGAACTAAAGGGGGGTAATGTGGGAGGGAGAGGGTGTGCAGGGTGGAGGGGAATGAATGGGGGAAATGGGACAACTGTAATAACATAATCAATAAAATATATTTAAAAATAAATAAATAAAAAGGAAAAAAGAATAAACTATGACTGGTAAACTCAGTTGTTTAGAGCTCTATAATGAAAAATTTAATTTAAATTTTTATTTTAAGTGTATTTTACTGATTATGCTATTATAGTTGTCCTACTTTTTTCTTTTCTTTATACCCCTCTGCCCTGCACCCTCTCTCCATCCAGCATTACCCCCCTTAGTTCATGTCCACGGGTTGTACATATGAAGTTCTTTGAATTCTCCATTTGCTATACTAGTCTCAACCTCCCCTTGCCTGTTTTGTGCCTACCAATTATGCTTCTTATTCCCTGTACCTTTTTCTACTACTCTACCGTGTCCTCTTCCTTGCTGATAACACTCCATTGAGGGTAATCTCCATTTTTGTGATTCTGTTCCTGTTCTAGTTTGCTTAGTTTGTTTTTGTTTTTTTATTGTTCAGTTGTTGAGAGTTGTGAGTTTGTTGACATTTTACTGTTCATAGTTTTGATTATCTTCTTTTTCTTAGATAATTCCCTTTAACATTTCATATAGTAAGGGCTTGGCAATGATGAACTCCTTTAGATTTACCTTGTCTGGGAAGCCCTCCCATTCTAAATGAAAGCTTTGCTGTATAGAGCATTTTTGGATGTAGGTCCTTGCCTTTCATGACTTCAAATACTTTTTTCCAGCCCCTTCTTGCCTGTAAGGTCTCTTTTGAGAAATTAGCTGACAGTATTATGGGAACTGTAGGCAACTACAGTTTTCTCATGCTGCTTTTAAGATTCTCTCCTTGTCTTTAACCTTGGGTAGTTTAGTTATGTGTCTTGGTGTGTTTCTCATTGGGTCCAACTTTTTAAGGACTCTCGGAGCTTCCTGGACTTCCTGGAAGTCTATTTTCTTTACCAAATTAAGGAAGTTCTCTTTCATTATGTTTTCAAATAAGTTTTCAATTTCATGTTCTTTTTCTTCTTCTTCTGGCACCTCTATGATTTAGATGTTGGACCCTTTAAAATTGTTCCAGAGGTTCCTAAGCCTCTTCTCATTATTTTGAATTCTTGTTTCTTAATTCTGTTCTGGTTGAATATTTATCTTCCTTATGTTCCAGATCTTTGGTTTGAGTCCCAATTTCCCTCCCTTCACTGTTGGTTCCCTGTATATTTTTCTTTATTTCACTTTGTGTAGTCAGCACTTCTTTCGCTAATTTGTGTCCATACTCAGTCATTTCTGTGAGCACCCGGATTACCAGTGTTTTGGGCTCTGCATCTGATAGGTTGGCTATCTCCTCGTTACTTAGTTACTTTTCTGGAGTTTTGATCTGTTCTTTCATTTGGGCCATATTTCTTTGTCTCAGAGCACTTGTTATATAGTAAAGGACAGAGCCTTAGGTATGTGCCAGGGTGGGGCAACCCATTTTGCTGCATTGTGACAGTATGTGGGGGAGGGATCTGAGAGGCAATAATGCCACTTGCTTGGTTCTTGCCTCACTTTCAGTCACTTCCCTAGCTTCCTGAAAGCGGACTGTGCCCTTTCTGGTGCTGCCCTGGTGCTGATTCCTGGGTGGGTGGACTTGTGTACATTCTAGGATCATGTGGGTCCCTCCAACAAATTCTCCTGTGAGACAGGAGTATCTCCTGTCACCACAACCCTCATAGGTTTTTACAGCCAGAGGTTCTGAGGCATTCTTTCCCCATGCTGGAACCCTGGATGGCATGGTCTGTCTCACTCCCAAGTTGTCCCTCTGGGTTTATCTGTACACAAAAGTGGGACCATGGTCCACCAGCTGCAGACTTGCCCACCTAGTCTGTCAGCTGCTACCTTGCTGTGTGTCCTTTCCACCCAGGTGACCTTTTCTGCCCTTCCTACCAGTCTGGATGACAACCACTGCCCTACCACTCCTTGGTTGTTGGACTTCCACACAGTTTGATTTTTTAAAAATTCATTGTTATCCTTCTTTTGGTTGTTGGAGGAAGTGAAGCATATCTACCTATACCTCTGTCTTGGCTGGAGGACAAACCAAGACAGAGGTTTCATAGCATCATAACACAGTGGGGAAGAGTGTGGACTCTGAAGCTACCCTACCGGTTTTAAATCCTGCCTCTGACAATTACCAGCTATCTGATTGGGCAAAATATGTAATTTCTGTGCTTCAGTTTTTCTCTTTAAAATTGAGATAATGATATCACTTAACTCATACATTTGTAATGAGGATTTATATAAATTTCAACATATTGAAAGTTTTAGGAAGTTTCCTGGCAATAAAAAAAAATGGCAAACTGTTGTTGTAATTATTCAGTAACTACAAACCGTATCTTTCAACAAAATATTTAACGCTGTTGCTACTTTTCTTTCCGTATTCCATGATGATGATGATGGAATAGAACCAGTCATTGCTTTAGGCTCAAACTCACTTCTGTTATCTTGGCAAAGGTCCGTAAAACCCTTAACTAACAGTGTTGGGAAACAAGTGAGAGAATGTGGATAAGTTAGTATGAACTGATAATTACTACAAAAACCAACTCAAAGAGCCCAAATGGACAGATGTATATATGGTTTTTTTTAATACAAAGGTTTTTTTTTTTCCTCAGAAGTTGATTAAATACCCTGCTAATTTCTCTCGGGCCTTTGGGTTGTATAGTTTTTTTAATGTACTAGAATGTTTTCTGTTTTCTGATTTAAAGGCCACTTGTTAGGGCATCCCACATGTCATCATTTTGTTATCAGAAAATCTTCTGGTCAGTTAAGAAATAAGGTTGCCTGAGTTCATCCACTTCAAAGGGTATTAATTATTTTTCTAACATTTAAAAAGATTTTATTTATTTATTTTTAGACAGAGGGGAATGGAGGGAGAAGGAGAGGGAGAAAAACATCATTGTGTGGTTGCCTCTTGTGTGCCCCCTACTGGGGACCTGGCCTGCAACCCAGGCATGTGCCCTGACTGGAAATCGAACTGGCAACCCTGTGGTTCGCAGGCCAGCACTCAATCCACTGGGCATACCAACCAAGGCTAATTTTCTTTGAAAAGTTAGAGCTATAGTCATTTAATTACTTGGCATTTCTCAAAAAAGTTGCTGATTAGCCTTTTAGCAATTCTGGGTACTTTAATGACTGGCAGGAAAGCAAGTAGAAAACCAGCACAAATCTCTTCACATGAAAATTAATTATTTGATATAGGCCTTTCCTACCAGCTTTCACACAGACTATCCTAGTACTGGAAAGAGAGTCTGTATAAAACTCTGAAAAAAATAACAACAAGGACAACTAGACTTGAGAAATTTCTTTATGATATAAAGAAAATGGGAAAAAATCTTTGCCTTTTGATGTATTTAATGCCTGTACTTGTTTGAAATGTGATCTTCATACTTTATTAATATCTACAACTTTGACGTATAAGACATTTTAGAATTTTCTTCTTTGTGTATTCCCAATCATCTCCAAATGGTAGGCCTCTTGAAGACTGGAGGGATCATGTGGTTGAAATATGTGACATTTCCAGACTGGAGTGTGGGAAGATTGCCGAGAACACGATGGGTCCTGATTTCTTATAAAACACACTTGCCAACAAATAGCAAATGAAAAGCAGATTTTTAAAAAGGTGTTACCATTTTCCATCATTTACCTGGTAACTAGGTTCCCTTCTGCTTGAGTAATCGTTCCTATCAGTAACTGATACAAAAGACTGATACAAAAATCCCCATTCTTTAGACATCTGCTTAGTATATTTTTCTCTGAGTAAGCAATGTGTCTGTTACGTGATAGCCATGTGTGTGTTGTGTGTGTGTGTATAAATATGGGTCTCAAATTTCATGTAAATAAGAATTATTTATGAATCTTGTTAAAAATCAGATGTGTAGATCCCATCTTTGTAAACTGACTCAGTAACTTTGGTTTAGAATCTGCAAATAATTGTGATGGGGAGATTGGAAAAACTTATTCATGGACTAGAAGTGGGGAAACTGGAAAATGTCCAGTGAAAAAGAGAAGTGGCCATCTGATTGCTCTTTGGAGACAATGCTATGTCCTAAGGATACAAAGATTAATGAGATGCCTTCACAGAGGTGATAGAGTTTGGACCATGCTCACTTTTAGTACCACTAGTAGAAAAATAGGGCCCTGGCCAGTATCCTGTAGAGTTATTTAGTAAAAGCAGCATAATTCCAGGAGCTTTCTCATCAGATTTTCAAACAGTGTTGCTCAGCAATATTCCCACCTCTTTTTTTAATATTGTGATTGTGATTTATTTTAAAATTGTAGGCATTTTATGTTGCAACACCACCCATATTGAACTTAAATACAATTACTGTAAGTTGACTAATACATTTTCTTGATGCCGTTATTTATATTTTGAGTTAGTGTTTCATTATGCAAATGTATGCAACATAAAACAAAATAATATTTTGAGCCAAGAAAACGGCTGTCCTTAGAAAGGAGATAAAGAGTACATGAAATCAAGTTCAAGAAAGTGAACATCAGGAAAACATGCGTGTCACATGTGCTTGCCTTCTGGGAAGCTTCTCTTAGAACATTGCAGGAGCTCTTGGTGTGGAAACACAACCTGCAAATTCAAAGCAGCACTCTGCGCCTTCATCAGCGTTCGACAGGAATGCAGAGTTGAGGAATGATTTTTCTGCTGGCTGAGGACCAACATCTTGATGTTTTAAACTTACTTACAAAAATTAAAGACAGAAAGAAAAAGAAATAATGAGCCAGTTTTGTAGACTGGTGGTCAATTTTCCAGAAAAATTTATAGTTCTATATATCTTTCAGGGGGAAAAAAACCTGAGAAGGAATGCTTTTTTCCATTCTCTCTGTTGTTTACTCTGAATATTAATATTTATACTTTTTATTTGAGAGAAAGTCTTTTGAGTCTCAGTTTCTCCATTTCAAGAAATACAGATTTCCAATTTAACTTCCTTCTTCCTAAGCCAATTAAGATATAGTGAACTCAATTCAAAAATGGCCCTTTGTAGAACTTACTCCCCAGTATAATGAGTCAGAGAATGCACCATTTACATTCAGTAAATGTGTTCACTTATTAATCAATCAATAATAATTAATTGAATGTTTACTGTAGCCTCACTTCTGTGGCTGTCCAATAATATAAATATTTATTTGTCTTTCCTAACTAATCTACATTTACATTTGTGACAGCATGGACGGACCTGGAGAACATTATGCTAAGTGAAATAAGTCAGAGAAAAACAAATACCATATGATCTCACTTATATGTGGAATCTAATGAACAAACTGAACTAACAAGCAAAAGAGAGACAGACTCATAACAGGCTGCAGCTCTTGGTGGGGCGTTTGGGAGTGGAGGTATTGAGCAAAAATAAGACTTATAGACATGGACAACAGTGTGGTGATTGCAGCGGGAAGGAGTTGGATGAAGGTGGGAAATGGTATAAGGGGGATAAATGGTAATAAAAAAGATAATAAAAATGATAATACAAAAAATAAAGAAGGAAAAACCAATGAAACATAAGATGCAGCTAATAGATAACTAAATAAAATTTCCAAATACCAAATGACAAATGCACATGATAAGAAATTGCTCTTGCTGAAAAGAAATGAGGGCCAGGAAGGCACTGGGCTTTCTGAGAAAACACAGTGGTACAGAGAAAGCTTGAACTGCCCACGAAGGGCAAATTGTAATTATTTACGGATAAAGAGCTTTGTGGGGAAGGCAGGGAATGGAAGAAGACATTACAGATAGATGAAAACATGAGAATAAGGCTGAAATCTTTTAAGTTGAATCTAAAAGACGAGAGATAAAACTTAAAGTTGGAGAAAATAAAGTGGGGCAGACTGAAGATGACTTTGAATACTATGTTGGTGCGTTTGGAATTTATTCTACAGTATGTATAAAGATTCTAAAGATTTTTCAGTGTTGGAATGATATGAGTATCATGGTGCTTTGGGAACATTAATCTGGAAACCATGTGAGGTTGCCTTTGACCATAGCCCTCTGAATTAACTGCTTCTTAACCCTTGTTTCCATAGGTATATACCTGACCATATAGTATAGTTTACACTGTAAAGCAACTACTTTACATATACTGTGAATATTTATTGAGTGATGACTATGTCCAAGGCCTTTTTCTAGATATTATAATTGTATTGGTAAAAAATATAAAAGAATATCAAACTGTTTGGAAGCCTGCCCTCATTAAATTTACATTCTGGGCCAGGGGGAGCCGAACTAGAATAAAATAAAATCACTATACAGGATTTGGCATAGACTATGACAGTAATTAATAATTGTTACAAAGAGAACATAGAAAATTTTGAACTAGGGAGTGACAGGAGTGGAGGAAGAGAATACAGATGGGGTGGTCAGGGAAGGGGTCTCTGAGGATATCTGAGTGTCCACCTGAGACAGGAGACGGAGGGAGGCATGAGAAGGGTTAGAGGTTGGCTATCCCAGGCTTTTGATTTTATTTCTGTGAGATAGGAAACAATTGTAGGGCTTTTTTATCTATCTATCTATCTATCTATCTATCTATCTATCTATCTATGTATTTATTTAGGCAGAATGACATAAACCAATTTATGCTTTAAGAAAATCAGTCTGACCATTTTTGTGGGTGGGCAATAGATTGTGTTTGGAGGTTGGGTAGGGAATAAGAACGAAGCACAGAACAGTTTGGATGCTATTGTGAAGACCCACTGAAAGATGGTGAGAAGTGGTCAAAAATAAGGATTTTTTTAAAAGATAGGGCTGATAAAACTGGCTGATGGTATAAATGGAAAGACCTCTAATTTTATATTCTAAAATGGGATCCTTTTGATCATGAAAGGGGACACTTTTAAAATTATGCAAGGACAGTTACAAACTGGACTGTCTCAGGCAAACTGGCACATATGATATGATATGAGGGATAAAAAGAGAGGGACCAAAAATGACATGTAGGTGCACAGTGACAGGGCCACATCTCGGGTGTTTAGGGCCCCGGACAAATTGTATTTTTGTGGGGCTCTTCCCCACAGAAACAGGTTGGTTTAAAAGGTTTTACAAAATTCATGGGTTCATAAGGGCTATAATGATTTATCGATGAAGATTTCAAATAATGAGTGGAAAAGAGGCGGGGTTTCTTTTGTTTTTATTTATTTATTCTCCAGTAAGTGTAGATAATCCTATAAAGTTTAGGTTCAGCCTCTTCCTGTTCGGGGTGAGGAGCCATCATCTCCTTGTGTTACTCATTGTCAAATATGCTATCTCTGGCTCATTTGCTATCCCCTGCTATATTAATTTTCTAGGGCTGCCCTAATAAATTACCACAAATGGAGTGGCTTGATACAGCCGACATTTATCCCCTCTCAGTTCTGGAGGCTAAAAGTCTGAAATCTAGGTATTGGCAGGTCAGCGCTCTCTCCGAAGGACCTAGAGATAACTCTTTCCTCCCCTCTTCCCTGTGTCTGGAAATCTGTGATGTTCCTCGGCCTGCCGCTGCTTCACTTCCAGCTCTGCCTCCGTGTTTACGTGGCCTTTTGTTTTCTGCGCGCATGTCTGTGTGTCTTCTCTTTCTCTTAAAAAAAAAACAAAACACCAGTCATTGCACGTCTTCCTTACCCCAATCCAGTGTGATCTTATCTCGACTTAACTAATTACATCTCTAAAGACCCTACTTCCAAATAGAGTTGCATTCTGAGTTTCAGGGTAGACATGAATTTTTGAGGTACACAGTTCAGCCTACCACACCTACAAGGGGCTGTTGGGGTGGGGGAAATGGGGAGATGTTAGTCAGAGAGTATAAACTTTCAGTTAAAAGGTGAATAACTTCTTGAAACCTGAGGTACATACAGCATGGTGACTGTAGTTAAGAATACGATGTTGTATCCTTGCAATTTGCTAAGAGAGTAGATTTCAAGTTTTCTTACCACAGAGTGTGAGCTCTTTTAACAATGACAACTCCACTGCCTTTCGCATGCCATCACAAAGGGGGAGGAGAAGAAAGGGGCCTGCAAGTGCAGTGAGAGGAGTGATTCTAGTCACACAAGTAAAGTCTGTCCCTCATCACGCATGGCTTAAGGCGGATCTGCGAGAGCGTGGCATATACCACATTGACCCGGGGCTAGGACAGCAATCGGAAAGGCATGTTTAAGTGTTTCAGGGCAAAGGTCTTGAAATCCCTCAGGGGAGATAAATGCAGATACCCCCAGGGGAATAATAAACCTGTGAGGTACACAGTTCAGCCTACCACACCTACAAGGGGCTGTTGGGGTGGGGGAAATGGGGAGATGTTAGTCAGAGAATATAAACTTTCAGTTAAAAGGTGAATAACTTCTTGAAACCTGAGGTACGTACAGCATGGTGACTGTAGTTAAGAATACGATGTTGTATCCTTGCAATTTGCTAAGAGAGTAGATTTCAAGTTTTCTTACCACAGAGTGTGATCTCTTTTAACAATGACAACTCCACTGCCTTTCGCATGCCATCACAAAGGGGGAGGAGAAGAAAGGGGCCTGCAAGTGCAGTGAGAGGAGTGATTCTAGTCACACAAGTAAAGTCTGTCCCTCATCACGCATGGCTTAAGGCGGATCTGCGAGAGCATGGCATATACCACATTGACCCGGGGCTAGGACAGCAATCGGAAAGGCATGTTTAAGTGTTTCAGGGCAAAGGTCTTGAAATCCCTCAGGGGAGATAAATGCAGATACCCCCAGGGGAATAATAAACCCGTGGGAGGAGGAGGGTGACCACCTTGCATGTCACCACTGGTTAAGGGTTAAGAGCATTTGCTGCTGCTGCCACTCCTGTTGCATCCCCAGTGCCACTGGCCAGAGGCAGCATCATAGTCAGAGGATGGGCAGGCAAACGCCTACGCTTGGATCTCCATGAGCGCAGCCCCAGAATGTGGAATGGTAGGCAGCCTCTGAGCTGGACCTCATGGATCTCTACCTTCTGACATTGATGCTCTTGGGCACTCACCTACCTTCCTGTGAGTATGGGTTGGACTCACTGACATGCTTCTAATAAACACAATATGGCAGAAATAATGGGATGTCACTTCTGAAGTTGGGTTATACAAAGACTGTAGATTTTGTCTTGGGTGAAGTGAGTTTCCTAATTACCCTGTAAATTTCTATTTGAATATTGCAAACATGCGGTGGAAACGATCCTAAGAATATCTTCTTCACTAATTTTCAGTTATTGAACCCAAAGTGATTGACTAGATAATATGAGAGAGCATTCACTTGGCAACTCTAATTGATTAAAAGTAGCCTTTAAAGATGGAAATAGTAAACTGAGCCAGAGAGACTACCAGACAACATTTTTGTGGGACAAAGACAGAAAACAGAGATAAATAATGAAATGTAACATATAACCATGTTTGTAATGAATATATAGGTTAAAGCTCACTAGAGCAAACTTTATTCTAAATAGTTTCTACACAGAGGAAAATTCTGAGTCCCAGCTTAGAACCCATTTTTAAAGCACATTTTTTACAGTGTCAAATAAAATTAAGTACAACCAGTTACTTTTAGGAATTCCACAGAGGTTAATTATTATAGGGTAAAGTAGAAACATAGAATTGTAACAGGTACTATTATTATTTTGTCATTTAATGCCATGAGTGAAATTAGTCAAAATTAATTAAATGTGAAATTTAGAAACACTGCTTGATATTATTCCTAATTGACCTTGCTGTGCTAGAAATATAAAGGACAATGTTAGTGATGATAATAAAAATTTTTATGTGCTAGAATAAAATATTCTTCCATGGAAAAATGGAATATACAGAATAGACACATATTTCATTCCTTTTAAAAATATTTTTAAAATGTAATCTTTATTGTATTTTTTCATTACTGTTTAGTTCCATTATACCCACCTCCCCCCAGCAATTGCCACACTGTTGTCCATGCCCATGAGTCCTCTGTCCTTTTGGCTCAACCCCTGCTTCTCTTAACCTGCCTCCCCACTAGCTGTCATCCTGCTCTCCATTTATGAGTCTATCCCATTCCTCTGCTCCACCCCGTGGAGCTTAACTTGGGCTGCTGATTGTATCTTAAGGCTGTATCACCGATTAGTTGAACAACTAAGGCAGATCTCTGGCAGCTCTATGAGACTTCAGCCGACCTTCCCCAGGGCCTGGTGCTGATAAAAGCCAGCCTCGGTGTGCAGCCTAGTTCCTTTTGCATAAAAACGGGCCCAGCAGAGGGAGCCACGTGCTGTGGATTGCTGATATCTCCAAACAGGTTGAGCAGGGCCAGTCACAAACAATGTCTGACAAAGGCCTATACCAGAGTCTTTGCAGATATACCTAATACACAGAAACAAATACAAAGAAGCAGCCAAAATGGAAAGACAAAACAAAAAGACCCTAAATGGAAGAACAAGAGAATTCTGTAGAAGAAGAGCTAGATGAAATGGAGGAAAGTAATTTGTCAAAGAGTTTAAAGTAATGATTATAAGGATGCTCAACAGCATGAAAAAAGACATAGAAACCATTAAAAGGACCAGGCAGAAACTAGTGGTGGGGGAGTTTAGGAGGTGGAGGGATTGAACAAAAAAGAAAAAGGACTCATGGATAGGGACAACAGTGTGGTGACTGCTGGGAGGATGGGGGTCTAAGGAGACTAAGAGGTAATGTAAAAAATACAGTAAAGATTAAAAATATAAATAAAATAAGAAATAAAGAATGCAATATCTGAAATATGTAATATACTGGAGGGAATACGTTAGATGAAGCAGAGGATTGAATCAGTGATTTGGAAGACAAGGTAGAAAAAACACCTAAGCAGATCAGCAAAAAGAAAAAAAGAATGAAAGGAAATGAGGAGAGCTTGAGAAATGTTTTGGATAACATGGAGCATAACAACATCAGCATCACGGGAATTTCAGAAGGAGAAGAGAGTGAACAAAGGATTGAGAACTTATTTGAAAAAATAATGACCATCAACTTCCCTAATCTGGTGAAGGAAAAAGACAGACAAGTCTAAGAAGCTCGGAGAGTCCCAAATGAGTTGGTCCTCAGAGGCCTATACCGAGACACATCATAATTAAAATGACAAGGCTTAAAGAGAAAGAGAGGTTCCTAAAAACTGCAAGAGAAAAGCAGGTAGTTATGTACAAGGGAGCACCAATTAGATTGTCATCCAATTTCTCAACAGAAACATTTCAGGCCAGAAAAGAGTGGCATGAAATATCCAAAGTGATGAACAGCAAGGACTTATGGCCCTGGCTGGTATGGCTGAGTGCATCAGGCACCAGCCTGCAAACCAAAGGGTCGCTGGTTCGCTTTGCAGTCAGGGCACATGCTTGGGTTGTGGGTCAGATCCCCAGCTGGGGATGTGTGAGAGGTAACACACACATTGATGTTTCTTTCCCACTCTCCCTTTTTCCCTTCCCCTCTCTCTAAAAATAAATAAATAAAATCTTAAAAAAATCAAGGACCTATGACCTGGGCTACTTTACCCAGTATTTCATTCCTTGCAAGAATGTAACAGATCATCCACCTCCTCCTCTCCCTCCTTCTGTAATACTTCTTCTAGTTATTACTATTGAAATAAACCAGAGATGAAATCTTTATTGCAGTGCCAATGCATCAATGAAAGATTATTGTAATTAATCTATGCTGTCCAATATACCAAGAAAAATCTTGACCACTCTGAGAATGTTTAAAGATTTAGAAAATAGCTATACTCATAGAAATGTAATTTACTATTAATTTTTAAAGTAGGTAATGAAAATAGAGAATGTTTATTTATTTCCTTTTAAGTATATTTTACTGATTATGCTGTTACAATTGTCCCATCTTTTTCTCCCTATTACCTTTGTCTGCCCTGCATCCTCTCTCCCACCAGCTTCTCCCCTTACCCGCTGTTAGTTCATGTAGTTCATGTCCATGGGTCATACATAGAAGTTCTGTGGCTTCTTTATTTCCTATACTATTCTTAACTCCATGCTGTCTATTTTGTACCTACCAATTATGCTTCTTATTTTCTGTACCTTTTCCCCCATTCTCTCCCTGCCCCCTCCCTGCATATAACCCTCCATATAATCTCCATTTCTGTGATTCTGTTTCTGTTACAATTGGTTGCTTAGTTTCTTTTGGTTTTTGTTGTTTTGTAGGTTCAGTTGTTGACAGTTGTGAGTTTGTTGTCATACTATTTATAGTTTTGAGCTTCTTTTTCCTACATAAGTTCCTTTAACATTTCGTATAACAAGGGCTTGGTGATGGTGATGATGAACAACTTTAACTACCTTATCTGGGAAACACTTTATCTGCCTTCCCATTCTAAATGATATTTCTGGATAGAGTAATCTTAGGTGTAAGTTCTTGCCTTTTATGACTTCAAATACTTCTTTCCAGCCCCCTTTGCCTGTAAGATTTTTCTTGAGAAATCAGCTAGTCTTATGGGAACTCCTTGGTAGGTAAGTTTTTTCCCATAGTCTTATGGGAACTCCTTGGTAGGTAAGTTTTCTCTTGCTGCTTTTAAGATTCTCCCCTTGGGTGATTATGATGTGTCTTGGTGTGTTTTTCCTTGGGTCCAACTTTTTAGGAACTCTCTGAGCTTCCTGAACTTCCTGGAAGTCTACTGGAGGTTTTTTTAAAAAATTATTTTAGAGATAGGGGGAAGGGAAGGAGAAAGAGAGGGAGAGAAACATCAGGGTGTGGTTGGTTCTCATTCATTCTCTCCTGGGGACCTGGCCCACAGTTCAGGCATATGTCCTAACTGGGAACCAAACGCACAACCCTCTGGTTTGCAGGCCAGCACTCAATCCACTGAGCCATACCAGCCAGGGCTTTTTCCTGGAGATTTGATCTGTATTTGATCTGTATTTGTACATCGTAAGAGGCATGGCCTTAGGTGTTCCCCAGGGTGTGGCAGCCCATTTTGCTGCGCTGTGGGGGAGGAGTCAGAGAGAGAACAATGCTACTTGCTTGGCTTCTGCCCCACCTTCAGTGATTTCCCCTGTTACCCACAAATGAATTGGGCCATTATGGTGCTGATTCTCAGGTGGGCTAGCTTGTGCACATTCTAGAATCCTGTGGACTCTCCAATAAACTCTTCTGTGAGGCTAGGAGTTTCTCCCTCTGCCGCAACTCCCACAGGTTTTTATGGCCAGAGGTTTTGAGGCTTTATTTTCCCATGCTGGACTGCTGTGTTGTGTTGTCTATCTCCATCTCCAGTTGTTCCACCCAGCTTATCAAGGCGCTAATGTGACGCGTTCTGGTCCAGCAGCTGCTGCCTCACCCGATCTGTTCTGTTGCCTTGCCACGTGTCCTCACCACCCTGGCTGCCTGTCTCCACCCTTCCTATCCATCCAGATGAATGCTCCTTCTTTAACTCCTTGGTTGTCGGACTCCCATACAGTTCAGTTTCCTGGAAGTTCTGGTTGTTTTTTGTTTTTAAATTTATTGTCCTCCTTTCTGTTGTGCAAAGAAGCAAAGCGTAATCTACCTACACCTCCATCTTGGCCAGAAGTACAAAAAATAGAGAATTTTTAATTATAATACTTGTGAAAATGTCCTTAAGCATATCCAATTTTTAATTTATGAGTGGGTATAATTAAATTTCTCCAACAAGGCACTGGCATAAAATTTCAAACATGAAATGGTTAAAAACATTTATGGTTTGAATCAAAGTATGTTCTATTTTCTAGAATTCTCATGAGTAGTTTAGAAATGCTTTCACAGCACATTAAATGTTATTATACTGATTATCACATGGTTAATTATGCCTAATGCAAAGTGAGAGTTTACTGCAACTGATTATAATTGGATGTATTTGGCTGCAGTTAGAATTTGTAATGATGCAAGGTTTACATTTTAGCTTGGTGTGGAAAAGGGAAAAGCCTGGGTAATGAATTTATAGCAATAATTAGGTCATGTATTACTGTTAAAAGCATTACAGTTAAGCAGTTCTACATATCTCTCAAGAAATTATATATGCATATTTATCTGCAAAATATATAACCAAATACACATTAAAATACTGAAGCATATTGGTTTTATTTTACTATTTGATTTTTTTATCATTGTTTTGAAGGCTCATTGAAATCACTGAATTGAGAGGGGTGAGTAGAAGTCTTGATTCAAAATTGTAAGACCAATTAAACTAATATCAAACTTAGTTGCATATTTTTCATTAGTCTGGCCATCTATATGAACAAAAGTCTAAGTAAGCTTATTAGATTAAAAGAATTACAGACAAGTGCATCTTAAATTTCTTTACATGGCACAATAAATGCTTTCCATAAGGGTGTCAGCACACTCTTTGTCCTTCAGGTTTTCTGTAATCAATTATGGTAAAATTTTTTAAAAAATCAATTTTCTCAGTTTGGCAGTTGTTAATGTCTCTAATTCTGTTGTACTTTTATTTTCTTATATGCAGGAAACAAATTCACTTCAAAATTCACATCATGAAGTACCTTTAATTTTAATTTTGAAACATAATTTAAATGAGAATGAACATTTTTATTTCATATAATAAATTTGGTCACCTTTAGGCACATTTAGGGTAAAGAGTACTTTGCTAACCTGTTTACACTTTCATATTTGACTTGTATAATAAAAACTATGGTGGGAAATTGGGAAGAATAGCTAATATTGCAAATGATAAAATAAAAATTCAAATTCTTACTAGGCAGGAATTAGTACTTTGTAAAGCAACAAAAATAAATATAAAGTGCATACATCTGATAAGGGGTTAATATCTAAAATGGATAAAACTCAACACCAAAAATACAAACAATCCAACTAAAAATTGGGTAAAAGACCTGAATAGACATTTTTCCAAAGAGGACATATTCTGTCTAATAATTAGACAGCCAGTAGACATATGAAAAGATGCTCAATGTCACTAACCATCAAAGAAATGCAGGTTAAAACCACAATTGATATATTACCTCACAACTGTCAGAGCGGCTATCACAGTAAATCAACAAGCAACAAGTGCTGGTGAGGATGTGGAGAAAAGGGAATCCTTGTGCCCTGTTGGTGGGAATGCATTCTGGTGCAGCCGCTGTGGAAAACAGCATGGAGTCACCTCAGAAAATTAAAAATGGAAGCGCCTTATGACCCTGTTATCCCACTTCTGGGAAGGTATCTGAAGGAACCCAAAACACTAATTTGAAAGAATATATGCATCCCTGTGTTCACTGCAGTGTTATCACTCCCTGAAGTATGTTCAGGATGTTTCATTCTTGAGTTTCTCCTCCTCAATTCCATTTGTCTCTTCTCAATCAAATTGAATTCCCAACCTCCAACACACAGCTCTTGCCCCAACTGCATTGTGAACAAATTCTTTCCAGGCTGATGATTTACATGTATAATCACTGTTGTTTTGACGTTTCCCCCCAGTTTTTTATCATCTAATTTACACCTGATCCTCACATAGGCAACCTGGTTCTATATTTGTACCTACTCTCACTGGTCTGTGCTGGAACGAAAACAGTAATATTAGGAACCCTCTGCCAAGTGTGGGGAGTATTTTCATGAGTCCTTATAGTTCTAAATTCTATATTCTAAGTTCATTTCTATTCCTGATGGTCAAAAACTGAGATATCTTTGGTATAATAGGTGCTGTGAAAACATTATCATTGATTCCTACTAATTACTTTTCCTGTGACGGAGGAAAGCAGGAAGTTGGCATTCCTTTGATTAATAATTAGACTTATTAGGTTTATTTTACTCATTGTTTGCATTTACACTTTGGCACTCAAGCAGGAAAAAAGCACATCATTATATACTCTGCCAGTCACAGCCCCTTCTTTTGATCTTGCATTTGCCTCTCGCATATATTCTTCTCAGTATTTATATAAGCTGTACAAAGTCACAGTCATTTACACATGGCCTCATCTTCATATAAATGTGCCATCTGTTTACATATAGTTCTACTAAGCACATCACTGCTTTCGCAGATGCACAATCATTGGATAAAGGAGGATTGCCTAGGAAGATGAGAGGATGTGTGGTTTAGTAAAGAGAAGATAGAGTAGGTCTGAAAGAGCCCACTTATATTTCTTCTCTGAAATGGAGGCCTGTCTCAGCCCCCAGGTTGATTGCTTTGATGTATATTCATTCTGGTCTATTTTGTATCAGAGTGCTGCGTATGCATTCTTTTATGAAAAGGTGGTTTGATAGGTCTGTGCTGTTCAGTATGGTAACCCCTAGTCACATATGGCCATTCAGCACCAGCAATGTGGCCAGTCCAAACTGAATGCGCTGTAAGCCTAGAGTGCACTCCAGAGTTTGAAGACTTGATGAGAAAAAAATGAATGTAAAATATCTGAGTCATCTTTATATGAACACATTTTGACATGATGTTTTGATACATAGTACAGAATATGTTGTTTAAATTAATTTTACTTGTTTCTACTTACTTTTTAAATAGAGCTATTAGAAAACTTGAAAGTGTATATTTGCTTTCATTTGTGCCTCTGGTGTTTCTGGGGGAGAGTACTATTGCAGATAGCAGTGGTTGCGAAACTTTCAACTTTTATAAAATGTTGCATGGTATTTTCAGAGAGTTGATGATCAATATCGTTGAAACTGAGAAAGTAGGTGAGGAGCTTGGTGAAAATAAACGATGTGTGGTAAGTAACTCAAAGAGTTTGGTTAATTCAGAATCGAGGAGTTACTAGATACAGTGAACACATGGAGGCAGGAGCTTTGTTACAAACACATGCATGGGCTCAGTAGGATAGAGAATGCAATAATGGAGGTATTCTAAAGATAGTCAACAGAAGTTTATTGAGGTCCTATCAGATGCCAAGTCCTGTTTTAAGCACCAGCGATACAAAAATGATTCTGATTTTGTACTGTACCCACCCTCCAAGAGCTCTTACTCAAGAGCTAGAGCCAGGGTAGAAATGCATATAATTAATTATCCAAAGAGGTGGCTAGTCAGGGTAGGTGATGTCTGTTATAGTGCCATGAGGAGAATACAATGCAATAAGCGCACTAGGTTTTAAGCACCTTGGGTATGCAAATGGGAATTAGATGAGAATTTAACCATGTGAGTAGGAGGTAAGAGCTCCACAGAGATTGTCCTACAGTTCTTACTGTTTGTTTTGTTTGGAATATTTCCATGGGTAACAATCTAGAAACAGAAGGGAGTTCTGGAAGTATTATCTGTGAGAGTTTTTTAACTGTTTATCAACTGTACTTGTGGCAACAGAGAATGTGTCAAGTGTGGATGACTGTGCATTTGAAGCCAAACTTCTGCCTAACAACAGGAAAACAACCCATGCTAAGCTCGGTGTAGGTTTATTTGGTTTGGTTTGGGAGAACCAGCTTTCAAATCAAAGCAGACGCATCATGCTCTGAGTAATTCCTGTGCATGCGCTAACCAGATTGGCTGCATCCTTGTTATATTTTCCAGCTGCAAAGGTAATGTCCCCAACTGTGTACCAGGAAACCACTATACCATTATCTTGTTCAGCTTTATGCCCTTTCTAAATGCAACCTTTCATTAGGTGACATTTCCAAAAAGAGCTTGTTCATGTGACGCTCATTTAAGTCACACGGCTAACATTTCGGTCCACTTAATTTGTGAGAACTAGATAGAGACAAACACTCTGCCTCCTTTCAGAAGACACATGAAACAGAGATCTGGAATGCTTGTGGATATTGAAGCACCTCTGTGGTCTCATGTTTGGGGTGGTTTATTGGCTGCCATATCCTGGCAACTTTAACATTGCCTAAAGTATTATGGCTACGAAGAGTTTTTCTTTGAATTTATAGTTCTGAATCCAGAACTATGATCTTATATATAGAGTGATAGTCTAGGTGGGTGAAATGATGATATTGACTTCACTGATTCACAGAGCTGTTATGAATGCATTTCCGATTCAACAAAAGCCTTTTTATTGCCTTGTATGTACTTTTTCACTGTACTCATGTAATCCTCAGAAAAATTCTATGAGAGACATATTATTACCCTTATTTAATAAAAGAAGAAACTGAGACCCAGAGACATGAGATAATGGCCCATGGTTGTCCAGACAAAATGTGAATTTCTATTGATGCCAGGATTCTGGATACTAAAGCTATCATGCCTTTATTCTATGTCGCATAACCACTTACTAGTTGCAGGTGAAGGAAGGTTTGTTAGATAAGTCCTGATGCGTGCCAGCCCTGACGTTCATTTTCTTAGTGACCTGAATATGTCACTTTACTTTCCAGAGCCTTAAAAAGTAGAAAACAATTTGCTCCTTTCAGTGAATAATGCTACATTGAAAATTTCACTACTTTTAATATAAGGAATATATTGGCTAGAATATATACCTGGAAAGTTTTCAGAAAAATAACAATAATAATGTAGGATCTGGCTTAAGGTATTTTCTGCAAGAACACAACACACATTTGCACACATGTTGCACACACCTTGCTATTTTGAACCTGATAAAAATCCTATGTAGCAGTTTTTAAGACTGAAATGCTTAGCACACCAAAGTGAGTTATTCTGAACTAGTATACTAAGTACTTTAGACTTCCCTAGAAAACATCCAAAAGCTATAAAACCTCTATAAAGTTCTTATGGCCCCAAAGAGCTGACTCTTGCATTTGGCACCTTTTCAGTTTCTATTTTAGTGCCCTTTTTCTGGCTGGAATTTCTGTCCTGACCAAGTGATGACAGTGTGTCTCCATCTTAGTGGATTGTTTTTTTTCATGGAAAAGTAATATATGACTCAGGTGTCATTAGTTAAGAGGGTTAATAAGTAGAGTTTGCAATGAAATAAAATACTCAGAGGACCAAAAGTCTGGTGAAATCATTCAATAAAATACATTACATTGAAAAATTTAGGCTCTGAGGTGATACACTCTTAGGAAACAAATACACCATGGGCCCCACCCTCAAGTACATAAAAATGTTGTGGGTGGAGAAAGAAATGAAAAGAAATATTATACGTTAAACAAAAGAGACATAGCTGAGAGGAGAGAGGAACTAATTATAAAGGGAAGGTTGAGAGAGTTCATCTAAAATTTCACATAAATATCATCAAAGACACATTTGGAAAGATTGCAAGAAAATTTCAGACAAGGAGAATAATGGAGAAAAGCACTGAGACTGAGTATAGCATTTGTATGTAAAACTCAATGGATTTAATAATTTTTAGGTGGCCTGACTCTTATGAAGAAGTTCTATTTGGGTAGGCTGGGTTTTTGTATTTCCTCAAGACCCCTCAGATATTTTTAATTAACAAATGGGTGGTATGGTATTCAATTGGAATTTTATATTGCTAAATTTGTTTCTACTTATATTATCAATATACATGATTGAATTCATATTATATATACCATTCCAAAACCAGAAATTAGCTTTAATTAGGCATTCTTTATAATGTTGCTGTTGAGCCCACCCAAATATCTCCAGATAACCCGTTAAACTAAATTTACTAGAAGCTACTGCTGTCGGAAAGACCACTACTTTGATAAGACTGAGAAGTGTTGCTGAAAGGGTGTTGAGGTCTGGGGTCACATTCTTTAAGGGAGGATCTTGTGCCCCTCCCCATTTAATACACACTAAGCACTTTGCAATTGATTCATTTTACCTAATCTAGGACATTACTTGAATGGAATCATATAACCCACACTCGTTTGTGTCAGCAGAGTGTCTCTGAGATTCATCTGTGTTCCCTTCTGTTGCTGAACAGTATACCACAGAATAAAGGCCAGTGTTTGTTTAGCTCTTTTCCTGCTGATGGATGCTGAACCCTTTCCAGTTTTTGGCTATTATGACTAAAATTGCTATCAACATTCTTATACAGGCTTTTTGAGGACATGTGTTTCCATTTCTCTTGGATGAATACCTATGAGTGAAATCGCTGTGTCACAGGGTGAATGTGTGATTGCACTGCGGGAACCCCCAGTAGCGGTGTACGTGTCACTCCACATCAGCAATGTGTATATGCCATCTTTTTCATTTGAAACATTTGTCAATGGCTTGTCATTGTCACTGTGGTTTTAATTTACATCTCTCTGGTGACTAATAATCTTGGACACTTTTTAGTGTGCTGATTGAACATTCTTATGTCTTTGCTGATGAAATGTCTTTTGCCTATTTTTGATTGGATTGTCTCCTTTATTGAACTGTACAAGTTGTTTATGTGTTCTGAATTCAAATATTTTGCCACTTACATGAGTTGTGAGTATTTTCTCCTACTCTGTGGCTTATCTGTTTATTTTCTTGGTTGGGTTTTTCTTTTTTTATGAAAAGAAGTTTTTAATTTTGATGAGTAAGATTTATCAATTTTTTATTTAAAGCTAGTGCTTTCTCTGTCTTGTCTAAGCCATCTTTGCCTACTTCAAGGTTGAAAGACCTCTTCCTGTATTCTTCCATAAGTGCTTTGATTTGAGCTTTTACAGTTGGGTCTATGAGCCTTCTTAAAATAATTTTTGCACATGGCAACTTTCCTTTCTCCATTGAGTTCTCTTATTAAAAGTCATTTGACAGTATATGTATGAGCTAGCCCTTCTCTTTTGAGAAACACATTTGATCGTCATGAAATAATACAAAAATATGCAATTGAGTAATAAATTGTGTGCTATATACCATCCGCAATGATTTTTTTCTATTAACATAGTAGCATCCTGTTATACTTTACTTAATTTCTCATTCAAATATCCAGGAAACACCATGAAAACATAAAATAGCAACAAAAATTAAAATAAAGCAAAAATAAGATGCCAAAATCTAGGTATTTTATAGTAAATGAAGAATCAATCACAAATAGTTTTTCTTGTTGTTAAACTCTTTCTACGGACTACACTGGGCACTAGGACATTTTCATTCTGGAGGTTCATGTACTGTGATCATAGAAAATTTTCTTGTCTTTTTTTAAATGATTTTCTTCTAACCAACATTTTATCTATTCTTTCTAGGTGATCCTATTATGTGTATGAAATATGTCCTAGATTAATCCTCATTATTCGTATATTTTCTTCTGTTACCTATCTAATTGGCTTTTTTTTCTACTTTATGGTATTTCCAGGACTTTATTATCTAAATCTTCTTGATTTTTATATTGTGGAAATCTTACCTTAAAATTTCAAGATCTCTTTTTTAAAGATTACCTTTTTGTCTTTTGAAATCATGCCCAGTTTCTATTTCAGGGATATGATAGCTTCTTTTATTTCTAGGATAATTTTATGATTATTGTTACCTTTATCTTCTATTATTTTCATCATCTCTGTTTCCTTCTAGATATTTTATTTCTCATTCACTTTCCTCGCTATATTTTATGTTGGATTATTTACTCAAATACTCTGTAATACTTTGCTGTCCATTCATTTGAGTGAAGAGCTAAAAACCTGTTTGGAAGATGGTTGGGTAGGGATAGGCTTGTACACCAGTAGTCTTCATTCTGTGAAAGTCAGATGGCCAGTTAGCTTTGTTATTATTAGGAGGTCCCAAATGTTAGAACCTGTAGGTCTTTTTTTTTAGTTTCTCTAGAAAAGGATCCCACAGTCATCTGCCTGGAGACATCAGCCTGGAGACCTTAGCCTAGCTGCTGCCATTCAGGAGCCATGAGGGAAGGGCTGGGAGAGTGATCAGATAGTTCAGTGTGCTGACTTACCTGTTTTCCATGAGACCTCCCATATGGCCCCTTCTCTATGCCTGTAACTTGGGGCTATTTTTGTTGGGTTTTCCACAGAGCAAACCTTTGGTCTCTTGCTTTTATTCTAGAAATTTTACTTTTTGGCTGCAGGTCTAATTGCTCCTTATACAGAGTTTTGGAAAATAGCCTTCTTATATCATGTGCTTATTCCTGCTTCCTGTAGTGTCTGATTTTTGAGCCATTCTGCATAGTTACTTGCATTGTCATTTTGAGGTTCTGCAGAGACAACTACCTGGATGTTCCTTGGTTTCCATCTTTTGTATTCATGTAGCTTTGACTCTTTGCTTCTTGCTAAGCCATTGGCCATTTTTTCATCAGTTTACATGTTTATATCATTTTTATCACATGTTTTCCTTGAGATGTAAAACACAGAATTAGTTTTGTGTTTCTTGTTCTCATTCTTTCGAGGCAATTCTTTGAGCACAGAAGTGAAAATGTTTTTATTCTTTATTTTGAAAACTACTATTCTTTATTCTTTATTTGAAATGTTTTTATTCTTTATTTTAAAACTCACAAACTAATACAATTACAAAGGAACAAAGAGCATAGATATTTGATCTCATTCTCTTCGTCAAAACAGGAAAACCACTAAGATATTTACATCAAATCTTACATGAAGAAAGAAATCTAACTCATGAATGGAGATGAATATAAATGAACTTATTTGTTCCTGATAAGAATAAAATGTCTGATACATATGGAATCTGTTAAGGTCTTAACTCACAGTAGAATATATTGTTATTCCTTGGATTAGGTGACTACCAGTGGGAACTTTTAGAAGTTCTATTTCAAATAGAAATATCTATTTCTTGGATTAGATATTTTGTATCCCTGTTGCATTTTTATGCTGTATCTCATATAGATAAGCATTTATATCACCTTTTCTTCTACAGAAATGAATAAGAACTTAGCTTATTAGGATGTTAGGTAGCAACAAAGGTTTATTCTATCTTTACATGTGTAGACTGAGGCAACCGCTGGAGACCATACCTGGTAGCTCATAAGATTAGTTATTTTTTAAAATGGATTCTTTGTTATAACACATAGTAATTTTTTAGTTACTTGAAATATTTTCCACTCTATTAGAGACTTTGTATGCATTCTTTTTCAAATATGCTATAAATCAATTGAGATTAAAAATTATTTTATGCTTAGCAATTGGATTTCTTTTCACAATTTATGAAAAAGTCATTTCTCTTTTATTTTACTTAAACAGTTTATTTAAGTGGTATTTGGAAACTTGATTAGGTAACCACTTATGAGGATAATATAAATGATTTTTTTAAAGATTTTTTTTACTATATATATTTTAAGACTTTATTTATTTTTAGAGAGAGAGGAATGGAGAGAGAAAGAGAGGGAGAGAAACATCAGTATGCAGTTGCCTCTTTGTGTGTCCCCCACTAGGGACCTGGCTCATAACCCAGGCATGTGCCCTAACTGGGCATCAAACTGGCAATCCAGGCTGCAGACAGATGCTCAATCCACTAAACAAAATCAGCCAGGGTGAATGATTCTTTTATTGAGCCATCAGCCCTTTTCCCTCTTACTCCATTCTTTATTAAGAGAGTTATCTGGCTCTGGTGAGTGTGGCTCAGCTGTTTGGAGCATCATCCCCATAGCCAAAGAGTTGCTGGTTCAATTCTCAGTAAGGGCACGTGCCCAGGTTGTGGGCTCTATCCTCCATTGGGGCACATGCAGGAGGCAGCCAATTGGTGTTTCTCTTTCACATCAATGTTTTTCTCTCTCTTCATTCCCCACTCCCTTCAATGAGAATAAAATAAACTTTAAAACAAAGAAGAGAGAGTTATCTGACTTTCAGGAATTTTTTGGAGCCAAACCTGGTAATGTCTTGTGCAGATAGCAAGAGAAGCTGGTAGGATGGGACAGTAAGTAGATTGTTCTTAGAACTTTCTGGAATGATATAGATGAGATACGGCAACAATCCATCATCGTTGTCACAAGCTTAGACACTAGCCCATCAAACTCTAATCAATCAAGATGTGAGGATAAGCCAGACACAGTGGTATTAAAAAACTAGCAAGGCCAAGACTGTACAAAAAGCATTAATTTTTCCCCCTTTTTCTCTAAAGCATCTTCCTTAAAATGTTAGAAGGTTGAGTCAGGAGAACACCATCATTTAAAAAAAGACATAAAAAATATGGCTGTGAAGGTCCTATGCTCCAAAAAACAATTAGGTCAATCTAATTTTTCTTTTACAGGGTTTTCCCCCCTGAAACTTCTGCCAAAGAATGATTGAACTCACCTTAACGAACATATGGGACAGATCGTTAAATACACTGTGTCTGTATCTACAGCCATAAACAAAAAATGAATCAGAGGTTGGAGGTTAGATGATTTAAGATGAGGAAAAGCTACAGCTAGAGATGATCCAAATTAAGCCAAGTATGTTAAAACTCACAACATGTCATTTCAGACAATTTTTAAGTAGATAATAACAATGTTAGGTTTGTTTTGGAAAGTAGCAGGAAAAAATACTACTTAGTGACCATCATGGTGAAGTTCCAAAAACTTATTGAAATTTTCCTTTAACTAAAGATGTTAGTATATCCAGCAGTTATTTAGCTGATTCTGAAAAAGAAATGATTCGGTTTTCCAAGAACTTAAAAAAAATTTTGTCACTATGTTAAGATGAATTAGCTTCATGTCTTGCAGTAAATTCTATGGGGATTTTATTTCTCATATTTTATGTGGAAGGACGTCAAGAGCATTGAACGCTCCGTGTGTGGCAGCCGCCGTTCTGCCGATTCCTTAAAGGGACGGGAAATGTGGACTTGAAGTCAAGTTTCAGTTAAAGCTTGGCAAGTTCATTTAAGAATCTTCAGAATACAGAATGCCCAGCCATTGAACTTGGAGAATGAAAAATACACAGTAGCAAGAAATCAATTTTTGTTTACAACTAGGTACCTGTGATATTTTTCTCTCTGTGGAAGTCATTTTTAGAGGTGTAAAGCCCTGTACATCAGCAATATTGGTCACTGGAGCAGATGAGAGGGAGTGACCTGGCCATCACTTGTGACATGGAAATCGGTCCAGAGCAGTGATGCAGAAGAGACTGGAGATGAAGAAATTGAGAGTTAAAAAAAATTTAGAGACCATCTTTTTTTCTTCTAGAATTATATAATTTAGAAACCATCCCTTTTTTCATGTAAAATATTATAGTCTTCATCCATTTATGGTAAATAAAATAGAAATGCTTTTTGATGCTAAAGTTTACCCTTACCACATACATCCTAGTAGAGAGATCCTCATAATGAAGCATTCCATGGAGGTTCTTTTAAGGTTATAAGGTTTATCCTTAAGGGAGCAACATCTCTCTTTCGTTAGAAGGTTTGACCTTCCACCTGTACTATCTCTTTTATCTGTTTCTTGCTTTTGCCCCCATTAATTGGCCTTTTTAAAGGCCTACTCACCTATGTAATCTTCTTTTCATTAATTTTGAATTCTTGTCTTTTTAAAAAAATATTTATTTTCAAAGAGAGGGGTAGGGAGGGAGAAAGAGAAGGAGAGAAACATCAGTGTGTGATTGCCTGTGGCATTCCCCCAAATGGGGACCTGGCCCACAACCCAGACGTGTGCCCTGATTAGGAATTGAATGGGCAACCCTCTGGTTCTCAGGCCAGCGCTCAATCCAGTGAGCCACACCAGCCAGGTCTGAATTCTTGTCTTTTTCTTCTCCTTCAACATTAAACTTCTCAGAATGATCTACTTTTTCTGTACTTGTTTATTTCCACTCACTGTGAAAACTCCTGAATTCTGGCCCTCTCCTCCAATACCCACCAAAAACAGTCTTCTAAAAGTTCCCACTGGTAGTCACCAAATCCAGCAGTTACTTTCTGCTCTTACCATATTCTGATGTTCTGCAGCGTGCTGTGTTCATTAACCACATTCGCATTCTATGCGTGGCAAAGCCTAGCATGGCTTTAATTTTTTATAACCTGCATTCAAGTTCCTTTCTTGCACTATTCGTGAGTCACTTCTGAACCCCCCAGTCTCCTGTGATCCTGGTGCTCCCATCACTCCCTGCGCATGCACAGTTGCTATGTGACGCTGTCCTCTCTTTGGACTTCCCTTTCTTGTCCCTATTCCTCATGTGACCCTGAACTTCTATTTTATTCCTCTTGTTCGTCTTTCAACTCCGGGGCCATTTTTTCCAAAAGCCCAACCCTACATCCTTCAGTTTCAAAATAATGAGCCGTTCTGGCGCACTCTCAGTATCGTATTTCATTGTAGCTCTTACTGCCTTCATTGTTCATTATACTGGGTCAATGAGACACATAATATCAAGAGCTCACACTCTAATGAAAGAAAAAAAAACAACCAGATGCTCAAACAAGATTTTAAAATTCAGTTAAGGGCTGTCAGTAAGGATATGCACATTTGCTGTTGGAGCAGTAAGGGAGGGGTTGTCAAAACTGTCTGCAGGAATGGAGAAACGCTCTTTTAAAGAAGGAAGCAGGAGTTGGAGTTTGCCTGGTGGAAATATGTGAAGGCTTTTCCAGGGATTTATTTATCTATTCAAAAAATACTTACATGGTACCTAATATGTACCAGACACTGCTAAACACTGAAGATTAAAAAAAACAATGCAAACCAAAACAAAACCAATGATGATAAAAACACTATGGGTTCCTTTGTTCTGGAGAAGATAACATTAACAAATATTTTTTCAAACTCAGGACATAATGAGTGTCTGTTATGTACCTTTTATAGGCTAGAGTTACATATATTGACCTGTAGTAGTAGGTACTCAAAAATACTTGTTGAAAAATTGAGAAAATATAGCCATATATTTAAACAATATTGACTATTTTGTGAAAAAAGAAAAGGCTACCAATAGCATGAACACAAAAGTCCTAACCCAGGAATTTAAAGAATCCTAGCACTAAAGACCTTGGGGCAGCCAGAGAAGGCCCGATGAGGCAGGAGGGGTGGAAGAGCACTTCAAAGGAAATGACGAGTTTATTGGGTAAAGTGCACAGAGTTCATTTAGAAGGAACGAATCACCAGTGGCCTGCTCTGCGCTGGAAAAGGCTGTTAACTTGGCACGGCTGGCGCACAGGGAGGATGTGCAGGGAGACTGGTTTGAAGGTGCATTCTTGGTCGACCTTGCTGTTGCTCCTCTGATCATGGATCCTGACTTCTGGGCAGTTGTCTCTGTCTTCTCCCCTTGGAGCCCCAAATGCCAGTCGGTGGCAGCTTGAAGGATGGTATGAGATTTGTATCTTGACAAGGTTATATGACTGTATTGCAGAGAACAGATGTAAATGGGAGAGGGAAGATTCAGGAAAACCAGTTAAGAGACCACTTTGCACAGCTTATGTGAGAGATGAGTGTAGCATACATCGCCTTAGGTCAAATGTTGGCAAATGTATTTAGGAGATAAAATCAACATGTTTGGTGTTGGGTAGGGTTTGGGGGCTGAGTGTCAAGGAGATGACACATATGCCTCTTAGTTTTATGGCATGTGGCCCTGGGTAGATGTTGGTACCACCACTGAGATACATCACAGAGGGGAAGGAATTGGTTTGAGAAGACCTCCAATTTTGTTTGGGGCATGTTGGTTTTGAAGTGTTTTTCTGTGTCCTCAGGAAAAAGTGTGTAGGTATCGAACTTCCTGATGGCAGTGACTTTATGCTCAGAGACTGCCCTATAGTTGTTGCTCAAAATACAAGAATTCACTCATCTGGGCTATTTCCTGCAGTAAGTGAATACTTCTTATCCCTGGTGCTGAATTATGGCTACTCTACATCAGGACTTAGATATTTCTTTCATTAGTTAAAATATTTGTTTCATTATAAAATATGGTACACAAAGGGATTTTTCTGTTTGACCTACACCTTATTTTTCATCTGTTTTGAGTGGTAAAAATAAGACAATTAATAATACAAATATGTTATAATTAGGATGTATCTGAGATTCTGATTTAATCAAGCCTAATTTCTGAGGAAAAAAGAAACTTTTAAAAGTTGGGATACACTAACTAAGTATTTAATCTAGAGCTTTTTTTTTTTTTTTTACCAGTTTGACTCTTTATTTATCTCCCATACTCAGTAAGTGAGAAGCATAAATAATGTTGAATGAACAATGAGATGCTGTCTCCCCTAAAGGAAGGCAGCAGAAGTTTCTCATTGTTATTGACTGTCTCTCTGTCAGGAATACTGATCTTTTACAGATCCAGAGTCCACGCAGTTTCTAGTGACGCAGTTTGGAGATACACAAACAAAGCCAAACTAAACCCAAGGAAATCAATCGCACAGAAGTATCTCCCGGTTGGCACACAGCAAGGACATTCTAGCACTGTTGCCAACAGCTAGCCACCTGACTCCTTTCATGGGTGGCTACCTGGCGACTGACATAATAATGGCAGGAGTGCATTATTCTTATTGACCATGCGTTAAGGAGACACAGGACATAGACACTACACGGAACAGATTGTGAAAACTAAGTAAGATGGATGAAGTGCTGGCTACGGGAACAGGGACGAGGATAAAGTTGTCACATGATGACATCTGAGGAAACACTGTATGTAATGAGCATGTTGATTTTAGGAGACACTGTTTCATAATACCATCTGCATTCATCACATCTTTCATCCACTCCCCTGCAAACATTTTCTCATTCTATGGAGCAGGTCTGTCTGGTGCAATAATCTTATTCACTATTCCTACAGGAAAATGATTTTCTGCATGCCTTTTGTAAGTACATATGTTGCCCCTTCTCTTCTGCTTTCCCTGGTGTTCTGGTATCACACTACACTGCTATTGCATGTGAAAGGGGAAGATAGCTTTGACATAGACAACCAGGAATTTAATTTATGCAACATCCATGTAGGGTGAGTCCTCTGGGTAAATCACCATGGTAGCACTTCCTCCCCCTCATGATATGTTCTGCTTGGCTGACTCAACTCCCTCTGAGAAGCATGCACTTAAGGTTATGTAAGCATTGCACTGATGTTTAAATATTCATCACAAGAATGGCCACATGAAAAAAAATGGAAGGAGAAGTCTGGGGTAAATAGCTACCCAGATCAGCTAGGAGAAGCTGAAGAATTGAAAGGGATTTGGAGATCTAATTTGGAATTAGGGATTTACTCCCTGAGGTGATTAATAAAGTGAATTTGAGCCATGTGTAGAGGGCTGGAGTACTATCAACTGGCCCTCAGCTCAACCTGATTTCAGCCCCTCTGCTCTGCTACTCAGTAAGCCAAAGAAAATGATTTTATTTCATCTTAGAAAAAGAATAGTTTCTTCTCTTCGTAAAAGTTGGCTAATTATTGTCACTTGACCTACATTTTTCTTTCCTGCTGACATATCCACTCATTCACACTGTAAATTGCTGACTACCCAGGAAGGGTTTGCCAGTGATCCGAATCAGAGGAGACAGCCGATGCCCGACTGTGAGTACTAAAGACTTACTGAATAATTTGGGCCTGTCTGCAGAGATGATTTAGAATAAAGAATCTATTTTACTCATTTCCTAATAAGAAAAAATATTTTGGCTGTGAGACTGAGCCCCTCATAACCAACAAATAAATTAATTAACAATAGACTTTCTTCTGAAATGAAAAGGTTTAGTTTATGCCATATTGTGTGCATTAATTTCACTTATAATTAGTGTCACCAAAGAGCCATCAATTCAATGAAGAATTAAAAATGCCAGGTATGATCATTTTCTTCCTTTAACTAATTTGTTGGGAAGTATAGACAAACATTATCATATGTTGAAAACTACGTGGGCGTATCAGCACTGATATTTTCATCCCAGGAGGAAGAATAATGCTTAGTAAATTTTCAGTTTGGGAAGCAAGTTCAAGTTTTAGCTTAACTATTAAATTTGAATCAAGTTTATACTGTTGACTTGCATCTATTTTGTATATTTATATAAAATGGGTATTTAGTTCACAGGACAAGTGAGTATATAAATATGTTTTCTCGTGAGCCAAAATGACAGTTATTCCTTCCCTACACAAAACAGCGTGACTACTTCCAATTTAGAGAAGATAAGTGTTGGCTATCCTTTTATCATTCTTTTAAATCCCTCATATACACTCCTTATAAAGATGACATTTTCAGGAGAGGTAGAAAAAAATTCACCTGGCAACAAGTGAAAAAACAATGTGAAGTTCTTCTATTGGACACTGTGTCTTTTAGACAGATAAATCACTGTGAGCAAATAAGAGGGACAAAACATACGGCCATTTTGCTAATGTAAAAAAAAAAAACAAAACAGAATGGGGTGTACTAAGCATTGAGATGGAGCCAAATGTCTCCACTGCCACTGCCCTAGCTCAGGCAACCCTGGTCTCTTCCTAGTGTGTATAGTAATGGATTCCTAATTCTCTCTTTTCGTCCTAATTCGTCGACTTTTTTCTTTCTCCCATCCATTCTCCAGGACAAGCCAGTGATTCTTTTAAAACCGCAAGTAGGACCTTATGGATGTTCTCCACTTCTCCCCCTCAAGCAACTACCCACTGCACTTAGAATAGAATGCAAACCCCTTCCCGTCCCTGCAAGCCCCCTCATGTCTAACCCCTTAACTGCTTCTCTCATTTTATTTCTGGTTTTCTAATCTCACTGGGCTCCAGCTCCACTAAACTCTCACTTTTGGGAACATCCCGTTCTCTTTCTTTCTTAGGGCTTCACGCATATATTGCTCTGCTTGGACCATTATTCTCAAAGTCAGCCTGTCTTCAAAGGCACTTTCTCCAAAAAGCCTTCCAGGACACCATTTCTGAAGCAATGTGACTCCTCATCTTCTCTATCTTCTCACTGCCATTATTCTCTTTCATGTTACCCAATAAGATTTTGTAGCTCTTATTGTAGTTTGGTAGTAGTTATACCTATTTATTTGTGTTTGTTGTTTCCTTCCCACTAAACTATATGGTCTTAGTGGGCCTCAGGCAGCCTTGAGAGGAAGTATTCTGAAAAAAGAGGAGGAGGAGGAGAAAGAGGTGGTGGAGCAGAAAAAGGCAGAGAAGAGACACTCACACAAAATACTTGATGTGTAAATAATCAGTTATTCAGTTTTCGTGATTTGTCCAATACACTTGGTTTTAAAAGCTTTCCAATGAAATAAGTCACAGATTTCAAGGTAGTTTAGGAAGCCATCAAATGTATATTCTTGAGTATCGTCTTAGGAATGGAAATGTTAGCCATTAAAACAAGTGAAAAAAAACACAAATGGCCCAAGGCACATTTAAACAGTTTGAAAGAACCCAACATTGTGGATTCTTATCTGATTCAAATGTGCAAACTTCTCAGAGTTCAGTCATTACTCACAATTAGGCTGACAGCAGAGTTCCCAAACATTGTCTGACCACCATCTGGATCAACACTTTCAATCAGTCCCTGGAATTTCACATAGTGCTCCCAGGCATTCGGTGAATTACTTACTCATTTCTGCAGTTCCGATTTAAAATAAGTGGCAGAATCTATCAGCAGATCCTTTTAGAGGAATTTTCTCAGGGCAAACTAAGAGAAACTGTTGTGCCATGTCTTCTTCTTCTTAAAACTCATATGATTAATGTCCCATTGAATTTAGCATTATCTTACAAGTATTTTGGCAAACATGTGTGCTGCGTTCTCAGACTCACCACAAATAACTCTTGGTTTCATGCCAATTCAGTGGATTTTTCAGGACAAGAAAAGGACTACTAAAATGGAGCTTGCTGATAAACATGCAAGCAATTGTCCTTTTAGTTTTGCTCGCTAAAATTATTTATTATTGTAAAACATCTGACAAATATACCAGATAACAATCCTGGGAAAGTCCTACTTGGTATTAGGTAGAAGATGTTAAATAATCTGATAGTGTTTGAATTCTCAAGTTATAATTTTTTAAAATCTTTTACTTGATTTTCAGACTTTTGCCTTTTTTATAATGCAAGAATCATGAGCCTTTTAGTCCATTTAAAATGGCTAAAATAACTCTATGTATGTGTCAATAGTTGCTGCTCTCTTTTCTCATAAAGATATCTTTTTCACTGAAACTTAGTTGAGTATTTGTCCTCAAATTATTATTTTAAAGTTTATGTGGTTAAATATTTTGCTCTCTAGCTGGTTGATTAGGTTCTTGAACTGTGTTTTTCTGGTGCTCCCTTTTCCTGTATCCACTATCTATTTTTATACTTGCCCCATAGCAATACTGGGCTGGAATATAGTTCCCATTTTAGTGATACATTTTATTATATTCTTTTGCTACCAACTTTCCACCTTCTTCAGTTCTGATTGGCTGCCAGATTTTTTCCAATGAGTTAATAGTTAAACTTCTCAACCAACACTCAAGATCCCTAGTTTCTTTCATTGACTTGCCCTTTAGCTATATCTATCCACAGACCCCCAAAGTTACATCAGTATTAGCAACCCCTCTGGTCAGCCACACCAGTGGAGAAAAGTCACACAACTGTGTGAATTGACACCACTACAAATTTATGGTTCTCCATCTCCGGTTGGCCCTGCAATTCAGATCGATAAACCTGATAATCCTTTTAACAATCCCTGGTCTGTTCCCACACTCATCACCTCAGCCAGCATTCCAAACTTTAACAATCTTCTCACACCCTTTCTGGTCCCCTCAGCCCTGGAAAGAGACCTTGCCTGCTACCTTAAATGAAAAAAAAGAAATCAGTCCACAAAGTTTTAACCTTTGAGTTCTTCTGTACTTCAGTATGATTTCTATTTTGAGTCCCTGTGGCAGTAAAGTGGTAAAAACAAGTTTCTCAGCTAAACAGGGAGTTCCACTGCCCCCTCACTGGCTCCCTGGGTTGTGACTATGTTGTGGGGGAGTGAAAGGAGCAATTTGACGTCAACTGGCCACAACGGCATCTTCCGAGCTGTGCACTCCCATCTCATTCTTGACCAGTCATTACCACGGGCTCTCAGGCCGACCTTCGTTTCTCCGGATTCAGGGGATCGCTCCACTACTGCGGTGCACCCTCTGGGCCCACCCTGGGAATGCTTTTTGTTTCTCCCATGCAACAGGCAGCAATGTCTGGGTCATTGCTGGGGCTCCAAGGCTTAAATGTGCAGTTTTCAACCCTAGCTGAATGTAAGGAGCTTTAAAGGTACCAGCACTTAAGGCAGTGGTTCTTAGAGTGTTGTCCCGGGGTAGGTAGGGGTAGTCAGCCTGGCCTGGAGATGAATTGGAAACTGAAACGCTTGACAAATCCAAGACTTATTAAATCGAGAACTTCCTGGGTGGTATCCAAGACATATATTTATATTTTATATATTATATATATTAATTTTAAGAACCATGGAAGTGATTCAGATATCTGTTAAAGTTTAAGAATACTGTCCTGAATTAGAGTGTGAGTTATTGGTATGATTCCCAAGCAATTTCAATATTTGGCTAGGGATGAGACCCACTGGCCTAGGCATAGCAGGCAGCCACTGTTTTCTTTGGGGGGGTTGTCACCACCCCAAGACTCTGCTGTGAAACAGGATGTTAAGTTCTATCTGATTTAGATAGAACCCCATGAATGTATATGGGGTTTCGCTACCTCTTTGGATTAGTTTAGGCCACGGGCGTCAGGGCCTCTCTCTCTGTGTATTAACAATTTTCTTCTGATTCTTTTCCTTCTCAATCCTGATAATCCTTTTCTTTTGTCTTAGAGAGTGGGGAGTGATATTTAAAAAAATGTTTTAATATAAGCCATGAGCCATTCCTTTCTATTTTCCCAAGGACCTAGGATTTTGACATTCAAAAGCCAGGCAAGAATTCTTCCACCCCCAAACCCCCTCCCCCTCCCCTCTAACCTTCTTGGGTCATGTTAGAAGCTCAAGTGTGCAGAAAAATAGGTTCTATTAATTTTTCTACATTTTAGTTAAATATTTAAGTTGTCCTTTCATTCCCTAAGTTGGTAGAAAGTTTATCTCAGTTGTTCACTTCAGGACTTCGACTCCCCACGCCCGTACTTTACCCTACACTGTATATATAGGTTTTTCAGAAGCCAAGGGAGGAGAGGGGAAGCTTACGAAATGCTCCTTGTCGTTAGGGTGGACAGAGCAGCAAACCTGAAGGAGCCGTGTGGAAGAAAAATGAGGATTATTTCCTCAGGGACCTCCTGGAATGCAAACACGGGACCAGAGAGAGACGTCAGTACCTCTGTGAATGTCTGCAAGGCTGGGGGAATTGAAGGCTACGTTCTCTCACTTTTCTCCAGTATCTTGGAATTTACTAGAGTCCAGAAATTACATGTAACTCCCTGAAAAGGGGTGTGTGGAGAGTCACTGAATTGAAATACTTTAAATTTCTTCTACTCTTGGCAGACTCTAGAGCTGAATTGGACATTCAGCTAAATAACAGAAAAGTAAAAAAAAATTATATAACCTAGGTTTGTGGGCCAAGATTTGTTCCTGCTATACCTCTCAACAATAAATAGTCTTGATCACATGGACTTTAAAAAAATCAGTTCAAAAATTCATTGTAGAATAACTTCCAACTTACAGAAAAGTTGAAAGTACATTATAGAGATCTCTTATGTACCCCTCATGGAGATTCTCCAACTGTTACTATTTAACATATTTGTTCCATCACTCCCTTTTCAAAAAATGCCTCCATTGCCATTAGTTTTTTTGAACTATTGAAAAGCAAGTTGCAGACATGATGTCACACCTTCTCTAAACACTGTGGTGTGTCATACCCCAAACCTGAACACTCACCTATATAACCTCCGTGACAACCTCCCAAATTAGGAAATTGTTGATACAGTGCTACTGGCTAACCCACAGATCCCATTCACATTTCTCTAGCTATTAAACTGTGCCTTTCCTTTGTGGTCCAACATGTCATCCAGGAATGGATGTTGCGTTAAGTTGTACCTCTTCAAGTTCCTCCAATTTTATAGGTGTTTCCCCTTCCCCCATCTTCCTCACCCTTCACAGTGTGAAATAATCCAGGCTCTATGCTCTATCATGTGACACTCAGCCTGGGTCTCTCCAATGTTTCTTCCGGACCAGACCGAGGGCAGGCTTTGGCAGGAGCATCACGGAAAAGATGCTGTGACCCTCTCAGTACATCAAAGCTGGGCCGCATATGGACAACGTTAACTTTTTACTCAGTCATATTGTTGCCTGCCAGCTTTCTCCACTGTAAAGTTACCGTTTGTCCCTTTGTATATTAATACTAATCATATTAAGTTATGGTGGAACTATCCCAAAATTATGTCTGTTTCCTGTTGATGTCAAACCTTCCCCCACCATCTATAAGTCTCTATTGACAACTCTCACCCACATCAACCTCTATTATCATGGTTCTTGAATGTTGATGTTCTCTTGTGATTTACATTTATTTTTTGGAAGATTAACATAAGGAAGAAATTTCTTTTTTGATTTGTATATTTTTATTTTTTATTTTTTAAAGATTTTATTTATTTATTTATTTATCTTTAGAGGGTAAGGAGAGAGGGAGAGAAACATCAATGTATGGTTGCCTTTTGTGCATCCCCTGCTGGGAGTTGGCCTGCAGGGAACTGGACTACAACCCAGGCATGTGCCCTGACTGGGAATCGAACCGCGATGCTCTGGTTCGCAGGCCCGCACTCAATCCACTGAGCTACACCAGCCAGGGCCTGATTGTATATTTTTAAATTCAGCATAGTCTCAAAGATTTCTATTTTATCCACTGGTTTGTAGTCTGTTACTATCATTACTCATTCTGGCATTCAAATATATTTCAAATATGGCCCCTTTTTAAGGTGGCACCTGTGTATTTTTGGCATGTCCTTATTATTCTTTGACTACTTTCTGACTTTCTGGTCCCAGAAGACATTCCTGCCTTATCTTGCATTTTCCCTGCCTTGACCCTGGGTTGACTATTTTTCCAAAAAGGACTGGTTCTAAGATTTGAGCTCTCAGTGTGTTCATTGCTAGTGGGATGCCATTGCTTCTTGGCCCTCTCAGAGTATAGAGTTAGGAAGTATAAAAATACTTAGAATAGGGCTTGACCATGAATAGATGCCCAGTCAATATTTATTGAAATCAATCAGTAAATAAAATACATTACCGTGTGTGGTCTACAGTATTGCTGATTTTCATCTGTATCACTATAAAAAACTTAGGTGATGTTAAATAGAATTTAAGCCCACACTTTATTAAATGATCATCCAGTTTGGATTGTTTATACTCTTAAGATGCATTCTTCACTTTATTCTGACACATTCCAGATGTTTCTGTTCTCATTACTAAAGGACCTTCTATTTGTTTCTTACCTCAAGTGCGGCTATACACTGGGGGAAGACATACATCATGCATAACTGTCAGAGCAATAACCAGCTCTCCTGGTGTGAAAAGTGGTGGTGTGGGAAAAAAGGCTCCAACACCTGTGAACAAGTATAATAAAAAAAATCGAGAATATTTAAATTCTCTTAGAACTTCATTTATTTGGCTTTAGTAAGAGAAAATGAACTGTGAGTTTTCTCTTTAAATTACAGTTGATTGCAAGAACTTGTACCATAGGTAGGATCGTATGTCAGATACATATTCTATCAATTCCTGTCCATGGCAGACAGTACTAACCAATTATGGCATTATTTTTTTTCTGTACTGTACCTCTAAGCTTTCTTAATATAATGTTCCAAATAAATACTACCATTCGATTAGAATTGACACTTGAATTGAAACTTTCTTGTTATGCCTGCCATAGATTTTTAAAGCTAGAAGTTGGTTCTGCTTCAGCAAATTTGTATTTCTTCCCTATTAGGTCTAAAATAAGTACGACTGAAAACTCTGCATCTATCACAGACCATCTTATTTTTATTATGTAGTGATGTCCTCACTAATGTCAACCCTGTAATTTCTGAAAGTCTAGGTTTGAGAAGTTATAGATAGCACAGCTTTTGGAGTAAAAATTATCACTCTCTTTTATTTTTCCCCGTTTTCTCCTTTGATACCATCTGCAAAAATGCTACCATCCTGATTCAATATAAGGCTTTTCACGTTTAATCATTCCAAAGGCTGAGCTCTGATTGATCTTGACTAATGGTATTCATAGTAAATCTTCTTTTTAAATGAGTATTCTGACCATTGAGTTGATTATGCAGGTATAAATAAAAAGATGTTTTAATAGATACATGGGTTCACTTTTTGCTTTGCTTTTGGCTGACATCTGGGACCAATCAGATCCACATGCCGCTGGACAGAGGTAAGTGTGTTCTGCATAAAGTCTTGTCTTTTGCAATATAGTATAGAAATGATTCTTTCATTTTTTTGTCATCCTGATCCAAGAGAAAAATGACTTCTCAGAAGAGATATTACTGACTCTTGGACCATAATAAAAGTAGGTAATGTCACAAAGGATTTGTCCTTTTGGGTCAGGCTGACCAATCATTAGTTAAAAATCAATCAGTTAAGTTGTCTCACATGTTTGCTCAATTGAGCTTTTAGAACTTTTTATATAGTAATGGTTATTCTTTCCAACTGGAGGCTAGTTGTAATCAATAGCCAGAACACTGTTCCACATAAGGGCGATGGAGTAAATATACTGCCCTTCATCTACTTTAATCAAGGTTCATGATGCTACAGAGGAGACAGCTCCTCTCAAGAACATCTGGCAGCCAGAGTGGTAATGCAGGCCGGCTTCATATGTGAATGTTTGGAGTTACTTAGTTGGAACAAGTCAGTGTGTCAGCATTAGCCCCACGTACAATCAGAACAGTTCCTGTTCGGTGCAGGGAAACCGAATGACTGAGAACCACATGTTAGCGAGCCTCCATTTATGGCCAGAATCCCAGAAATGCCAACGGGAACTACACATGTTCACTGGAAGAGAAGATGTGACCTATCCATTGTGTCTGGGTTCCAAAGCCTCACTTGGCAGGTCTGGCACGTTTTAAAATATAATTTGTACATCAATGGTAATTTGTTTTTTTAAACGAGGGTAATGCTGATGTTCAATCAGTCCTTGTGTTCAGGAAAACAAACTACTAAATATGGCTCTATAGTGGCTCCTTTACCAAAACTAATTTGCCACAGCAAGATATTTTAGTGCTCCTTGCTTTGATAGGTAGTTTTGGTTGGCAGTTTAAGAGGAAAATGATTGTGTAGAATGCCATGGGAACCCTCCAAATACTCTGGGTATGTATTTGCTTGTACTTACAGGTTGCAGTGGAGGTCATCCTTAACTTGGGGGTTAGGTTCATTCTTAATCCTGCATTGATCCAAAGAAATAAAGTGAGGTGGAATTAGGTCATGGGTTTAAACTTTTCAAAAGTCAATATATGATGAAATTAATAAGACAAAGATCGAGGCTTTTGGAGATGTAAACCACAATACAAAGCTTGGGGGAGGGTCCTCTCTGGTCCATTCTCTGTCTTGAACAACATTCTTTTTTCTGTTTACTGTTTAGTTTTTGTTATTGTTTGCTTTAATTTTTTTTTTGCTTGATCTTTACCCATGAACTTTCCTTCATTACTGAGTCAGTTGGTGTTGCTTTTGGCTGTATGTAATAGAAATGTCATTATAGTGCCCTAGGAAGTAGAATCTATTTATTTTGCATGTCAAAAGAAATCTGGAGGTTGGCAGCTCAGGATGGTACAGTGGCTTGAAAGGATCATCGAGTGAACAGATCTTTCTTCTTTTTTTCAATGCTACCATCCTTTTCATATGTATTTGTCCTGAAGCCCACACCTTGATTGGTCCCTCTCTAGGCATCGTGCACGTGTTTCAGGCAGAAAGAGGGGTAAGGTTGAACATAAAGGCATGTGTTCACTGTGTATTTCATGTTCTCATCAGGAAAACAGCAGAGCTTACTGAAGTCCCTCCCCTTACATCTCATTGGACAATATTAGGGTCATAGGGCTTTAGTTTCAAATCTGTCTTTGAGGAAGATGAGCATTTTTAATTTGGCACATTGCCACCCCAAGTAAAATTGTAATTCTGTGAGTAGTGAAGAAAGGGAAAATAGATGTTATGTAGGCAACTAGCAGAATCTGCCCCCGTTGGTAACTAAGTCAGATTCAGAACATTCTTGCCAGTATTCATCAGGAAACTGTCGTGTGTGACATTCCAAATTGTAATGATCTCTTAGCCCAACCAAATAATTTTTAATGCTTCTACAAGTTCTCTTTCTAAACCGTAGATCTTATCAGGTCCCTCCCAATGCCTACAGGAAGATATCTGGATTTCTTTAACATATCACACATGATCCAACTGCCTCCCTTCCCCACCTCTTTTCCTCTTGCTTGCCTGTACATGCTCTATGCAACAGGCTTTCTAAAGCACGTTTAGTAATGAAAATCTAAATACTCTCTCCAGTCTCCATGTATTTGCATGTGCTACTTCCTTGGCTTGCATTATCTGTCCCTCCTGAGCCTGTTGTGAAATAAGCACATTTTTTTTCTTCTTCTCCTTCAAGGCCCTGCTCCACTGTTGCCCTTGACATGTGAGCCCAGTTAACTACTGCTTCCTTTCATCACCCTGCAGTGCTTTGAACATGAACCTGTTATGCTTCCTCTCGCACTTTTAAAGGTGTTTGCCCATCACCCTCACTGTACTGTGAGTTGAAAAAGCTATCATATTTTATTTACTCCTGTCTTATCTTGTGATTAATGCAGTACTTTGCATAAGATAAGGCCTCAATAACTGCTTCTTGGGTAAGTGAATGAATCAGCTAATCAGCAGCACACATCACTGACTGAAGGGTCTCTACCTCGATTAAAAAATCTCAGGCTTTGTAGTAAGACCAGAATAAATATGCCTGTAGTCTTGTAATTATTATGGTATACCTTAGTATAAATAATTTTCTCTCTCAGGTAGATATCTTGTATAAAAGCCATGTAATGCTCACAAGATCTGTTCTTTAACATTTTCTATGGCACATGTTTAAAGATGTTGGACGTAGTATTAACCTACAGTGACCGTGTGGAACATGGAGAGTGCAGTGAAGGCTGGCAGCACAAGGCCTGCAGAAATCCAATGTCCACTCATCACTAGGCCCAAGGACTGCAGAAGGACTTGCTTTTCTTAGAAGAATTCTGAAATGAAGCAGCAGAGATTATGTAGAAAGCCCACAATTTACTTCTTCACTTAAGAAAAGTCAAAGGTTTATTATGTATTTACTGGGTACTTATATATATATATATATACATGTTTAGATTTATGGTGAATTGTATTTTCAAGGAACTATTTCCAGAATTATTAAATAAGGTCTTCCATCTCAGATATTGCTTCAAAATATTTTTGCCTTCATTGTTTTGGAGAACACCTTTATGTACTTTCCCTTTTTATTGTCATTTTCATAATTTCCTCCCAAAATGTTTATGTCTGACTTTAGTAGTTGTTCATGTTTTGTTCAAGGAGTCATTTATGTGTTTCCATTCAGGGAAACGCATCTCTTGCATAAATTCAGTTGAGACAGTACCGATAATGAGTTCAAAGTTTCATATTTCCCCACAGGAGTCAAATCTTGCGAGGAAGGAGTCAATAAGGATTAGATGTAGGGGACTAAAATTCTTTACTTTAGATTCTCAAGTTTTTTTATGACACAGGGTACCTGTGGCTCACATAGACTTTGAGATATTTTCCAGGAATAAAGTTTTGGTATGATGTTTTATATTCAGTGCTCAAGGGTCTATGAGTAGGATAATACTTCTTCCTCTGGCAATGAGCATAAACTTGACTACAGAAGAGAGTGTGGGGTGGAAAACAAAGAAGTTCTTTTTCTTTTTCCCAGATGCGTAATAGCACCTGCTACCTGGAAAGAAATAATTAAGCAAAATGTTTTGCATTACTGCAACATAGCTTTGCTGGGTTTCAGAGCTTCTCTTGTTCTTTCTTTTTTTAATACTATAATTTAGGTCACTCTAGCCTAATTGATTTTCTTTCTCTTAACTCCTATAACACTTGGTCTGAATCATAAATCTAGTCCTTTTCAATGGATTCTTTCTATGGTTTTCTAGTTGTTGCAAATTTTGTCTTGGTGAAATGGAATGTCAAAGGCAGAACAAGGCTCCCCTCTTTTCTCTATTCATGGGAATGAGATAGACATTACATTATTAGTTTAAAGGATAATATTTCTGTAATGCTCACTTTCTGAATTTCAAAATGCTCCTTTTTTGCAGAAATGAAGATTGCATTTTCTTCAGTAAACATTTTTATTAATCACATTTTACAGGGGAACAAAGATTGGAGTGTTTACCATTGTATTATACAGTTAGTGTTAGAGATGCAAGAGGCTTCAATTTTCCTGACTTTCCAAGCTAAACCAAGCTAGCTTCAGCTCTGAGAGTTGTGCAAGATCTCTTAAGGAGGTCTCGGGCCAGCTCTGGTGCCAGCTCATTGCCCAGCTCCATAAACATAGACACCCCTGCTGTGGTTGCTGCCAGACATCGTGGGAGAAAAGCTCCTGCTCAGAGCTCAAGGGTGGTCTGGTGCCTCTCCATTTGCAAACAGATCGCTGGTGCTCAACTTGATAAAAACACGTGCACACACACACACACACAAAGAAAAGTAAACTACGGTCAATTCTATTTCATAAAATAAATCCCGAAGTCAACAAACCACAAAGAAACTTGGAAAGGATTTTTTTTTATGGTTTTTCTTTCATTAAACCCCACAATAGGTACCATGGCTTTCCGAAAAGTTCTGTGATTCAGGTTTTCTCTAGTCATTTACAAAGCATGTGGTTGCCATATTCATGAAAATGCCAATAATGAGCAATGCTATTCAAACACATTGCCAACAATTAGCTTAACATGTATGGTTTAAAAAACACTAAAAATTATGCTTGGCATTAAGAAATGATAAAATGAATAAGTAAAAAGTCCCTCTAAGCTGAGTAATCTTGAAATAACCATAAGTCCACAAATATGATGCTTTTTGAACATACACAATATCACCTTACTTAATACTTCCTGACTTCACAGGTTGGAGAGAATTTCTGTAAACATTGACACTTTTTATCCCTACAAACATGGGAAGAGGTAGATTGGTATTAATATTTCTGTGTACAGATGGAGAGAAACAGATGGATTTCAAGATCCAATGAAGAGTTACTATGATTGTCTGATTGTGCTTGTGGACTCTCAGACTTGCTCTGTGTCTAATATTCCACCGTTCCTTCATTTTCCTACCCCATAGGGAGGTTCCTCTTCTAGATAAGAATAACCTTTCTACTTACTATTTCTGCCCCATTGTTTATACTTTCGTTATTGAATGCCCCTTTCCTCTTTACACCTTAATGTTCTCATTTGCCAAAGGCACATAGTAATAGTACTTACAAGGCTGTGAGAAGAGGACCTAACATAAAATATATGAAGCGCTGTACATTGCAATACAGTGATTCATTTCCACAAGGGTTTCCCACTTGCCCACATCAGGCATGCAAGACACATATAAAATGCCCATGCACACACACACACACACATTATACCCCAGCCGTGGTGCCGCTGTAGCTAGGACAGCCAAGCCTCAGTTTATCCAGTAGAAATACCCTCAACAATAGCACCTATAGCAGCAGTTCTCAAAGTTTATGTCTTTGAATCCCTTTACCATCTTAAAAGTTATTGAAATTCTTCAGCCATCTCTTGTTTTTATTGTGAGTTATAGCTACTAAAATTGTATATTAAATATTAGAAATTAAAACAGAGACATTTGAATATATATTTACATTTGTTTAAAAACAATAATAAACCAATTGCATGTTGACATTATTTCTTTTTCAAAAAAGAAAAGTATATTTAAAAAATTTTTTTAAATCTAATTATGATTCAAGTACAGTTTTCTGGCTATTTTTGAAACAAAAGAATTTAGTAATAAAATCTGGCTGAGGCTTTCTGAAATCTGTTCTCTGTCCTCATAGCAGGGAACCCATGAGGCCTTGCCTTGGCTGTGTGACACACTTAAATATACAAAGACAAAGATGTCACGGGCAAATTTGTCAGTGTGATTAGGCGCACACTGCACAGCTCTACAAAGAAAGCAGGTGGGCCTTGTAAATGGCATTATATGATCTAATTACTCTGCTCATAAATCCCAATAAGGCCTTCCTTCCACATACTTCTGTTTTAATTTCCTTTAATTGAGTTTCAGATTAAAATAGTGATTATAAGCATAAATTGACTGAGAAATGGTTCTCTATGAGTCGATAACACTAGGAATGTGACAAGATTAGAGAATTGGGAAACATTTAATTGTGGTAAGTTACAACTTAAAGAAAGTGATGTGGACACCACTCTTCTCACAGTGTAATAATCATCATGGCTTGTATTTACGTACTGCATGTCAGGCACTAGTTTAAGTACTCTGCATGTTTTAACCCATTTTAGTCCTCATGATAGCCAAACAAATTAGGCACTGTTTTTACTGCTTCTCTAACTTGGGATAATTTTTAAAGTCTTTCCATGAACAGGAAGGGTTGCCTACATTGCAGGATAACAAATGTAAAGAGTCTAGCAGATGTTCTAGCACAAAATAGATGCTTAACAAACGGAAATGAGTATTCCCTGTCCATTTACTATTTTTTAAAATACAGAGCTATCCAAACACTGAGCTCTCACAAAAGTAATGCTTCAGTAAACTCACATTGAAAGGGAACAGAAAGGAGAAGAGAAAATAATGTATAGTTTTTCCAACCTCTTTTCCTGCGCAGCTTTCTTGATTTCTTTTGGGTCTCTGTCCCAGTGCTGTGCTTACTTTCCCAGCCCATCGTATAAACGTATCTTGACATCTGTGTTGCACAATCACAAGTACTAAAAAAAATTTTCTGCATTTATTTCATTTATAGAGACCAATATTTCCTTTGAGAACATAATTGCTAACGTTTGGAATAATTCTTGAAAATTTCTGCCAAGCTGCTTGTATTTAAAATATTTTTCGAAAACATATGTGCATGTTTGCTTAAGCATATGCTGTATTTTTCTTTATCAAAAGCTCTGGATTAATATTTACATAAATGTATCATGCAAAAAGATCAATCACTTTTCTGTGCTGCAGATATGCCTGGAAAAGATCATTTTGTTTCCATTTGGGCTTGCCAAGTATTGGCAGAAGAATGACAAAATCTGTTTATTTGACTTCTGTAGATTTAGGCACATCTATTGGTAAGCAATACATACCTCTATAAGTCTTAATTTAGACCACTTATGTTGTCAAACCAAAGAGTTTGTTTAGTGTTTTGAGCTTTTTGAATGGGCAAGTATTGAATGCAGTCTATTATTTATGCAGAAATTACATATTAGAGATAAGGAAGGAAGGAAAGGGGAAGGAAGGATGGAAGGGGGAAAGGAGGAAAGGAAGGAAGGAAGGAAGGAAGGAAGGAAGGAAGGAAAGGAAGGAAGGAAAGGAAGGAAGGAAAGGAAGGAAGGAAAGGAAGGAAGGAAAGGAAGGAAGAAAGAAAGAAAAAAGAAAAGAAAGAAAAGAAAGGAAGAAAAGAGGGATGTGATTTGAGTTTAAGACCTGGTGTCTCATATTTTTCAGGTTGAGACTTCAGAATCAATGTTACTCATTCTCAAAGTCCTCCTTCTCTTTTTCTTGGAGCAGGGCTCTATCTGCAGTGCTGTGTGGGACATATTTTCAGCAGCTGACTCCAGTTCATTGATCTCATCTTTTATGAAATTAAGTGTATATACACTGAGAAACATTCAGTGGACTCTCATTTATGCAATGGTTTGCACTGTAGGCCTTTGCTCTGGCTGCCCCTTGCACTATAGCCAAACACGGTCACTCTTCCTCATCCATATAGAGGTTTTATGTCTTTGTGTCTTTGCATTTTCTGCAAAGTATAATTGAGATTATACTTTTGTAAAGTCCCTCTCAAATGAAATATGTCTTTAACGCTTTAAAACTTTAAGCTGATGTAATTTCTCTTTCCCTGGATCTATTTTGATAGAACATTCATATTACACTTCTTATGTTCTGCCTTATTTTCCTGTTTGATTTCTCTTACTACATTTCAAATCATTCCAGAATATCAACTATCTCTCTTCTCATCTTTATATTATCTCCAGGGTCCAATGCAAAGCTATGCATATAAAAGGACACAAAAAAGATTTGCCCAATTCATGGTTCCTAAATTTGTCCAATAATCACTATCCTGGTGAAAATTCAAATGCATAGCTACTTCCTTGAGTAATTCTGATTTGTGAGATTTTGGTAGAGACTCAAGAATCTATACTTTTAGAAGCTTTCTGAATGATTCTGATGGTTAATTACATTTGAGAAACACTGGTTCATTTGAATAAAAATGAATATTTATGTCTCCTGATTACTATTTGAAAAGGAATATTTCTCAGAAAAGCTACACTCTTAATGTGTTTATTTACACATTGAGAAGAACTTATTTAAGCATGTTTTACGTAGGTGAATAGGATGTTATAATTTGGTAACAACTTCACTATGATTCTCTAAAGCAAAACTTCTTTTTTTTAATGGTTTAAAAATTTATTTTAATTGTTGTTCAAGTACAGTTTTCTCTTTTTTACTCCCATCCCAGCCTACCCCCCAGTGTTCCCCACCTCCCTCCCATTTCCACCCCCCTTAGTTGTTGTCCATGTGTCCTTTATACTTGTTCCTGTAAACCCTTCCCCTTTCCCCCTGAAATTCCCTCCCCTCTCCCCTCTGGTCACTGTCAGCCTCTTCTCTATTTCAGTGTCTTTGGTTATATTTTGCTTGTAAAATAAAACTTCTTTGTTTTGTTTTATTTTGTTTTTTCTCGATGTTTATGAGATGGCATTTTGCCATGATTGGGTTTGACCAGTTTGTTGTCAGGATCTTCACTGGGAAGGCAAAAATTGGAGGAGGAATGTGGAGGCTCTAGAGAAAGCATTGACTACAGGGAAAATGTCTAAAGGCTGCTTCTCTAGAGTCACACTTGCCCCTGGAGCAATGCGCACCCTTGAGTGAACTCTGATTTGGCGGAAAGACTGAAGGCCCTAGATCTCTCACTGACCTCTATGCGGCAGCTTGAAGTTGCTGGGGGGTGCTCTGTGGGGAGAGCCCATGATGTCCTGCCCTCGAAGTGATTACTGCAGCTTTTCTCTGGATGCTGCGGCCAGCACCGAGGGAATGCTGGAAGCTGCACCTGCTCATCCTGGTGCTGGCACCACCTGCCTTGGCCAAAGGCATAAAGGGGAGGAATTTGCTTCTTTCACACACACATAAAAATGTTGAATAATTTAAAGCAACGATGGGAATTTCCTTCATAGGAAAAGATTGCAAAAGAAAGCTCTCAGATTAATGTGCATAAATGGTCTCCTAGCAGTAAATTTTCTGGCTCTAACTTGTAAAATGTGTTTGAAACCAAAGCTGTTGAGGGAAAAGAGACCATCATAATTTAATTGGCCCTATTGGCAAGGATACTATTTATGAAGCAGATGTCTTTCTCTCAGCTTCCCTAAACACTTTGATAGCTAGCAAAATTGTGTCCCTTTGATCAGAAATGGGATTGTAAATACATCTTCAGGAACGGGACTGCTTGATTATCTAACAAAGTTTTAATGATTATTTTTGTTAGCACAGTTGTGTGTGCGTATGTCTGTGTGAAAAAGGGTAAATAGTCCTGGACTTCTGGGCTATCTCCTGATTTTAGCTTATATTTGGTTATCCATGATAATGCCCTTCCTAGTGATGAACTGTGGTGGGGATGGGTGGAAAGGGCAAGAGTTTTAGAGACTGATGGAGCTCAGCTCATATCTTGGGTGATGATGGGCAAGTCACTCCACTTGTTTGGGACATAGTAAAAGAAGACAGGGCTTAATTCTTTGGATTGTAATTTTATTAGATAAATTCAATGTTATAACATTTGCAAACTCATTTGACATTTATTTTATGCCAAAAGAAAAATAAGATTGTCCCTATACCCGAAAACTGACCAACACCAAGTAAGATCCTGATGGAAAAAATCCAACATGAGATTTAGAGAGGGCACCTATATGCTCAGAGTTGTCAGAAATTGGGTCATTAAGCCTCACCTGTTATAAGCAGAAAGCAACCCTAGAGCACCCAGGGACCTACAGAGGAGAAGTATGGTGCTTTAATCCAGCTAAAAATAAGAGCAAATAATCCTAAGTGTCAAATAAAATGTTTGCAGCTCTGAAAATAGGCAAGAGCAAAATAAAAGTAATATAGTAAAAATTTTAGAATAACAGTAGGTTAATTACTACATAGAGAAAAAGTCATTAATGCTGTAGAGATGGGTTTTAGCTTTTCAACAGCTTCCAAATACTGAAACACTAATGCCTTTCCATATAAACAAATTATGTATCATGCTTGTTTTGTAGATTTTTGATTACCTTTTTGCTTCTGGACCACTTTCAGAATAGCTTTGCTGAGTGATACCTCTAGTTTTTGTAAGGGTATCATGAATAGAGTGCTATAAATCCAGAAAATTTAGGACTAAAATAACCACAATTGGTCAATTAACAATGTGGCAGGACCAGGATTAGGGTGTGGAAAGTGAGATCCTACAAGTGCAGGGAGGAACTTCCTTGTGGTAAGCAGAATAATGGACCCAGGGATGTCCAAGACTCAGTCCCTGGAACCTGTGAGAATGTTATTTTATGTGGCCAAAAAGACTTTGTAGGTAGGACCTGGACCTTGATGTAGAGAGGTTATATTGGATTATACGGGTGAGTCCAATGTAATCCCAAGGGTCCTTACAAGTGGAAGAGGGAGACAGGCCAGAGGAATGCACTTTGAGAAGCACTCAACCCAGGACCACTGGCTTTGAAGATGGAAGAAGGGGGCCAGGTGCAAAGGAAAGCAGGCAGCCTCTGGAGCTGGGAAAGGGAGGGAAGTAGGGCCTCCAGAAGGAACACAGCCCTGATGACATTTTCCTTTTATCCCAGTGAGATCCATGTCAGACTTTTGGTCTGGATAATTTTAAGATAATTAACTTGTGTTGTTTTAGGCAACTAAATTGGAGGTAATATGTTATAGAAGCCATAGAAAAGAAATTTACTGATTTTATTAAAAAATTTTCTATTTTGCTCATCATGAATTTTTGGCACTGGGTTTGATTTAAAAAACAACAACAACACTGCATTATAGTATTATTTATCTTGATGACTGAGGTTTCTGCAGCCTAGGCAAGTGCCTCACTTGCCTCTCTCATTTTTCTCCCCGGGATACAGCATCGTGTTAGTATGGGGAATGTTGGTGCTGGTCTCTCGTAGAAAAGCAATCAGCAAGTTTGAGGACTGTGTCTGTTTTCACTGACGATTGTCCAACCTGAAGACTATTATAGTCTTGCCCTGGCCAGGGGACTCAGCTGGTTAGAGAATTGTCCCGAAATGCCAAGGTTGTGGGTTTGATGCCTGGGCAGGGCATATACAAAAAGCAACCAACAAATGCATCAGTAAGTGGAACAGCAAATCAGTGTCTCGTCCCCTCCCTTCTCTCTCTCAAAAATTAATAGAAAATTCTAAAAATAAAATATCTTATAGTCTTATCTAAAGGTTTAACTTCGACAGACTCTCATGAATGAATATTCATGGCAGAATGGCGAGGGAAGAATTGTTTTATGAAAAGTCTTTATTATTCTTTGAGGTCTTAAGACTGAATAATCTGAGTGTGTTTCTGACATTGAATTTTATAACTTTTATCACCTATGTGAAGCCTTTTTAGCGTAACTCATTTTCAGTGATAGACTTACTTTGAGAATATCTTCTGCTACTTGGGCAACCCTGGGATGAATTAGGGTTGAACTCCAGACTTGTGTCATAACTGTCATCCTATAATTAATTACAGAAAGATCCAGTTCACTTTTTTTTTCAGTTAGTGTGAGCATATATAGTACCACAGCCTAACACAAGAAGCAACAACAAAGTAATAACAATAGTAGCACAATTTATAGAATTTTTACATAATCCTCAAAACAGCTGTGAAAGGCAGGTTCTGTTATCTCCAGTTCCCAGATGAGGAAACTGCAGCTTAGAGAGATACTAATAAATGAGAATAACCAATACTGGGAGATTAAAATTGAGGTGATGAATACATAATGCAATATACAGATGATATAGTATTATACACTTAAAACATAATTTTATTAATGTACCTCCAATAAATTTGATAACAAAAAAGAATAGCTAGCATTTAAACAGTGCTCACCACATGCCAGGTATTTTTCTAAGGGCTTTACTCATTGTATTAACTCATTTAACTTGCAACAACCCTAGGAGATATTATCTCACTTTAAAGATGAGGAAACTGAGGCATAAAAAGGTTAAGCTACTTTCCTAAGGTCATATGTCTATTAAATAAAGAGGGTAACTCACTTGCTGCAAGTCACGCTGGTAGTAAAGGAATTAAGGAATAGGAATTCAAATTCAGATCTAATTTTAAAAATACCATGTTTTTTTCATTTTTTACTTATTTATTTTATTTTTGTTCAATTACAGTTGTCACCATTTTCTTCCCATTACTGTCCCCTGCTCTATCCAATGCCACCTGCCACATTCAGTTCTCCCCTCCCCCCATTGTCTTTGTCCATGGGCCCTTTGTACATGTTCTTTGATGACCCTTCCCCTTTTCCCCATTATCTCCTGCCTCCTCCCTTCTGGTTTCTGTCAGTTTGTTCTTTATTTCCATGTCTCTGGTTTTATTTTGCTCACTTGTTTGTTTTGTTGATTAGGTTCCACTTATAGGTGAGATCATATGGTATTTGTCTTTCACCTCCTGGCTTATTTCACTTAGCATATGCTCTCGAGTTCCATCCATGCTGTCACGAAGAGTAGGACTTCTTTATTCTGCTGCATAGTAATCCATTGTGCAAATGTACCATAGTTTTTTGATCCACTCATTTACTGATGGGCACTTATGATTTTTTCAGCTCTTGGCTATTCTAAGTTGTTCTGCTATGAACATTGGGGTGTATAAGTTCTTTTGAGTTGGTATTTCAGGGTCCTTAGGATCTAATCCTAGCAGTGGAATTCCTGGGTCAAAAGGCAGTTCCAGTTTCAGTTTTGGGGTGAAATTCCATACTGTTTTTCACAGTGGCTGCACCAGTCTGCATTCCCACCAAAAGTGCACTAGGGTTCCCTTTTCTCCACATCCTCACCAGCTCTTGTTCTTTGTTGATTTGTTAATGATGGCCATTCTGACTGGTGGGAAAAACAAAGTAGGAGGGATCACAATACCTGATATCAAACTGTATTACAAGAAAACTGTAATCAAAACAGTCTAGTACTGGCATAAGAACAGACACATACATCAATGGAAAAGAATAGAGAGCCCAGAAATAAACCCATGTCATTATGGTTAGTTAATATTCAACAAAGGGTGCAGAAATATAAAATAAGAGTAAAAACAACCTCTTTAACAAATGGTGTTGGGAGATCTGGACAGCTACATGCAAAAAAATGAAACTTGACCACTAGCTTACACCATACACAACAATTAACTCAAGAAGGATGAAAGACTTAAATATAAGTCATGACACCATAAAAGTCCTAGAGGAGAATATAGACAGGAAATCTCAGCTATTTCATGCAGCAATATTTTTCCTGATATATCCCCTAGAGCAAGAGACATAAAGCAAAGAATAAACAAATGGGACTTCATCAAAATAAAAAGTTTCTGTGTGGCTAAAGAAAATATTAGCAAAATGAAAAGGAAGCCAATGGTATGGGAAAACATATTTGCCAATGATACCTCAGACAATTGTTTGATCTCCAAAATATGTAAAGAACTCATACAACTCCACTTTAGAAAGACAAATAATCTAAATAAAAAAATGGTCAAAGGACCTGAAAAGGCATTTCTTCAAGGAGAACATACAGAAGGCCCAGAGACATATGAAAGGATGCTCAGCATCCTTAATTAGCCATCAGAGAGATGGCTAATTAAAACCACAGTGAGATACCAATTCCATGTTCTTTTTACTGTGCTAGTTGCCCCTTGGTATCTTGAACTAGAGTCTCACTAATCTAACTTCATTTTGTAACTGCAGTCCCAATCTTGCCATTCCCTGCCATGATCATGTCAGCTGCCATTTTAACAAGTTCCAGGCACAGCTCTGGTTGGCTTCCTGGAAAGAGTTTAGAGACTGGCTGTACCCTTGCCCTGGGCTCACAGCCATGGATGTGAACACCACACCCTTAAAGTGCTCTCTTCCTAGGATGCCCTTTTTACTCCTAATCCTCCTACTGCTGTACACGTGGCAATGCAGTCACACGCTTTTCTCAGCAAGGATTTACAATCCTGGCAGCACAGTTTAGGTCAGATCTTTATTGCCCTAGTGCCTTGGGAAAGGTGTTATCTACCAGGGTGGGTGGTAGATAATGCTGTTGCATCAACAGAACCTATCATGGAGTTAAAGTACAGTCAGTAGAATTTGTCTCACTCTACTCAGTAACCCTTCAGGATATGTTTAAAGGAACATTTCAAAGTGAAGGTCATTTAAAAAGTTCAATGCAGAATCTTGTGATTATCTATGAGATATGTTCTGTAAGCTGCTTTCAAATATGAAAGACTTTTTTAGGTTAAGAAATAACTGGTTAAATTTAGATACTTTAAGTTAATGGCATATTTTTAGTATTTTTACTTCTAAGCGATTGTAACCTTGTTTATTTTTAAAAGTGCATTGTAAGAAATAAAAGTTATGTCTGTCAATTTATGTCTGTTTTGAATGAATATATATATAGCTAACAATCACTGTGACCCTCTCTCAGATGTCAAACTCTTGATAACATATATATCCTAGGATGCACACTTTATTTTGTGTACATCAAAATATTCATTAATTGAAATGGTTCTGTTTTTACATATCTACTACTTATTAATGGTAGACAGAAGGTATCAATTGCATAGCTTAAAATCATCATAATGCAAAGAAGAACTTTTGATCAAGAGTCCAAAGACCTGATTTTTGTCTCACCTCCCACAAGCATTGAAATTATAGTTTCTGAGTCTCAATTTCTCCTTCTTTAAAATGCAATTCAGAAGATATATTCTTCCTCCTTTACAGGATAGATTTAAGGATACAATGAGATAATCTAAGATAATTTGATGACAAAGATTGAAACATACTCCAAATAATTTAAACCATTGAGGTTTATTTTTATGGTAACTTTTCTAGCAACTCAACAAACTAGTTTCATAGTTACATTTGGTCACATCATAATTTGCATCCTGTATTTTATTTTTTTATGTGTACTGAATGTGTGACTGTGAAATGAACAGCATCTGATGTCAGGAAAAAGTGTGCTGTTTGGGGACTGCACGGAACTAGGCTTTGAGGCGTTGGCCTTGTTCCATGCTCGGCAACATCCAACGGCTGGATTGTAGCCTTTCTATCATTAGGGTCATTTCACTCTCCAGGTTTTAGTTTTCTCATAAGTGAAAACTATGGAGATTGCATGAAATAATATCCATTCTAGATCTATCTGTTCAGTCTTTTCTACTGCATTATGTTTTAAGTTTTAATGTCAGATTTGGTTATCAACCTGACATTAAGTACATAATGTCATATGTATTTAATGCCATTATTATATATGTCATTATAATATGTCAGGGATATATTATAGAGGGGATATATTATTATCTCTATAATTTCACTTGAAAATATACAGAAGAATGACTTGAAATCACGCATTTAAATGCAGTGATAGTTTCATAAGACTCATTCACATAATTAAATTTGGCATTACCATCTTAATTAGACTCATGTTTACTATTACTATTTAAAAGTAGCTAACACTTATTAAGTATCTCCTTTGAGTGAGGCACTTTGATAAACACTTTTTAAACATTGAATTAGGTAGTCCTAAAAATAACTCTAAGCAGTAAATATAATAATTCTCTCTAATTTGGAGATGAGGAGATTAAACCCAAGGAAGATTAAATAAATTGTTAAGGTTGTATTACTGCTAAGGGCCATTTAGGATTTTAATTCAGCCCTTTGTCCTACTTATGCCATAAAAGGAAATAAATCCCGGTTTGAAGTATTCTGTGAATTGTCTAAAGATAGGGTGTTCTTAGACTTATTAAATAAAAACTCTGTCTTAAATTATGAAGGGCTGTATTTGAACACCTGGAACTTAAAGTCCTCACACAGAGATTTGACTAAAGAGAGAACTTGGAAATGCTGACTCTGAAATAACAACAATACCTGTTCTTTTTGCTATGGTAGTTTTGGATATTCCAAATTATTCTTCAAAAAATTCTACCTTAACTGAATAATTGTAGTCTGATATTGTTGGCATGCAGGGTAAAATTATGTATTGTTATTTTATGACCCATTCACAGGGGCTAGAAGAGAGCAGTTAGGCGGCAAAGGTAGTTGAAGTGGATGTCATGTGATATTTTTCTTCTATGGCAAAATTAGGAATAGGACACTAGGTTAATTGATATAGTTTTTTATGTCACTTTACTATATAATCACGACTTTAAGCACATATATTAAGAAGATTTTTATTACTATCCAGTAGAGGGAGATTGCATAATAGCGATTACATTACCATTCTTAATTCTATTTTTTAAAAAATTTCTTATAGCACCTTAATAAAATCTTGAGTAAGCAAACATTTTGATACTTAAAGAGAATGGAAGCAATATGAACTTAGTTCCTATAGAGAGTTAAATTTAACATACTTTATTTGAGTGGAATAAAACTGAAAAAGTGTTTCGGGTGTACTTGTAGATAAGAAGGAGATTGTAAAGTCATTTCATATGGAAGTTAGAAAGAGAGCTCCTTAATGAACAGCATGGTGATTCTACAAATCAATACCGTATTATATATGTGAGCGTTGCTAAGGCAGCGTATCTAAAAGTCCTTTATCACACACAAGAAAAGGGGAGGTGACGGATATGTTAACTGTCCTTATTGTGGCAATCACTGCGCAACATGGACCCATGTCAAGTAGCACTGTACCATTTAAACTTACACCATGTTATGTGTCAATTATGTGTCAATAAAGCTGGGAATAAAATGGCTGAGGGAAAATAGGTTGCATTCAGAAGTATTCTCTAAATTTTTATTTATCTTTAGAGGAAGAAGGGAAGGAGAGAGGGAGAGAAATATCAATGTATGGTTGCCTCTCATGCGTCCCCTGCTGGGAACTGGCCTGCAACCCAGGCATGTGCCTTGACTGGGAATTGAACCACGATCCCCTGGTTCGCAGGCCTGCACTCAATTCACTGAGCTACACCAGCCAAAGCAGAAGTATTTTTTTTTTATCCTAGTGAGGGTTTTGGGGACATATGAGGGTTTTTAATATGTAATCAGCATTTGCTGGCTCTTTCTTTAAAGGTTGCAAAGATAGATTGATTTTACAGATGTGTGTACCGATATACCAGTTCCAATAAACTAGAAGTTGTATTTTAAAAAGAAAAATATCCCATTACTCTTTAATAACTTAAAAATTAACCACATGCATCTAATGGTACCATAACGGTGTGGTAGGTCTGCTTTAGGGGTGGATTACAGTGACGGTGGTGCTCATGAGGCCTGGCAGGTTTCCCTTCGCAGCCTGGGGAATGGTAGCCCTCACTCTGGATTCTGGATTCTGGGAATCAATGATGAAATTCAACCAAGTGGTAGGTCTCGGGCTAACAGTAATATTTCTCTACTTTCTTCTCATAAAAATCTAAATATCTTATGAAAATCGTAACTGTTCTTGAAGGAAAGTAATAATGTAGTGTGAAAGTGCCAGAATTTAGAGATGTGGAAAAAAAAAACACCAATGTGCTGAAACAGAGGAAGAAAGAATGAAATAAGCTTTGAAAATATCCCAGAACAAGAGTTGGAAAAAATAATTTTTTTTTAATGCAGTGAAAATGCCACAGGTGGATTCCGGATATGATGTAGCTCACAAATTTTTTAACCAGTTGAAGAATTGTCCTCATTTTTATCACTTTCTTGAAATATTATTTAAAATGTAGATTTTTAATGTAAAGTCAAATATGAACAAATAACTGTTTTCCTTAATGGCAGTGATAATAAGAGTCATTTAAGAGACTCTAAGCCTAATCAACCCAATTGCAACCACTTACACATTTGGTTAGCTATTTGAAATAAATTCTCAGTCATTCCTTGTTTTCTTTGGTAAGTGCCTTGACAATTTCTTCAGCCCAGAAATGTAACATAACACTGCCAATAACCAGCCCTCCATGTTGGTTTCCAGCTGACTCTGACGGAGATGGCAAATTATCTCTGAATAAGGGCCTATGTGATGTATAGAACATGTTAGAAAAATGTTGGTGAGAAAATAGGACCTTGGTGATACCTGTGAAAGGTGCTCAAAGCAGGGGCTAATGAATTCACCTCATCTCATCCGGCCTACAACTTGAACATTTTATTATTCTTGAGTTTATATTTCTGTACAAAGCTACTATGTAGAGTAATGCTTCTCACACTCTGATGTCCTTAGCCTTGAGATCTCCCGAGATACTTAGAAATTATTTTGAATGTAATCTACATTTATGCTTTCTCTTTATCTCCCTAATTCGATTCTGCTTCGGCTTTGGGTTAACTTCAGCAGCATCTACAGAACGTCTGATCATCTTAGGCATGTTGTGATGTTTTTACCTTTAGTAAAAATTTTTGAGTCACTGAAAGTGTTTATATATCAGGTAGCAAGTAGGGTTTCACTCAAGCATGCTTGTTAAACATACTTCTTCCAGACCCATCTTTTTCTCCACAACAACTATCCTTCTCCTCTAAGAATGCCTGTTTTGTGTCATGAATGAATTAATCCATTTTTTTCCTCTTGAAAAGTTATTATTATTTTTATGCTGCTCATTAACTTTTCATTAAGTTTATGCTTTTGATTAACTTTACACAGAAAAAAGGAATTAAAAATATGAGTACAGCTTAAGGGCCCTCTGGAACAACATCAAATGTCATAAAATCAGCATCATTGGGGCACAAAAGGAGAAGAGAGAGAGCAAGGGGTTGAGAACCCATTTAAAGAAATAATGACTAACCCAGTAAACAAATAGACATACAAGTCTAGGAAGTTCAGAGTCAGTCTCAAACAAGATGAACTCAGAGAGGCCCATACCAAGACACATCATAATTAAAATGGTAAAGGTTAAAGGCAAAGGAGAAACTTAAAAGCAGCAAGAGAAAGACAGTTCCCTACAAGGGAGATCCTGTCAGACTATTAGCTGATTTCTCAATAGAAACATTTCAGATCAGAAGGGATAGGAACAAAATATTCAAAGTGATGAAAAGCAAGGACCTATAGTTAAGACTATTCTACCCAGCAAAGTTATTTAAAATTGAATAAGAAATAAAGAGCTTTTCAGATAAGGAAAAGCTAAAGGAGTTCATCACCACAAAAACCAGTATTACAGGAAATATTGGTTTTCTTAGAGGAAATGGTAAAGAGAGTTCTTCAAGAAGAAAGAAAAAAGAGGGGAATATAAATATGAGTAAAATGTTATAATAAATACAAAGCTCTCAATAATTACTTTAAATATAAATGGATTAAATGCTTCAATAAAAAAAAAACAGGATAGCTGAATAAATAAGAAAAAAAAAGACCCATATATATCCTGTCTGATAGAGACACACAGCAGATCAAAAGACACAGAGAGATGGAGTGTAACAGGATGGAAATAGACACTTATAAGTATAAGTGGCAATACTTATATAAGACAAAATAAGCTTTAAAACAAAGGCTATAATAAGAGCCAAAGAAGGACATTATGTAAATAATGTCCTTATGTAAATAATGTCCTTTATTACGTAAATAATAAAGGGAATTCCATTTCTGGGCATTTACCAGAAGAAATCTAAACACTAACTTGGAAGGATGTATATATCCCTTTGTTCGTTGCCGCATTACTTATAATGGCCAAAATATGGAGCAACCAAGTGTCCATTAAAAAATAAGTGAATTAAAAAGAGTGGTACATGTATACAATGGGATATTACTCAACCATAAAAAGGATGAAATCTTACAATTTGTGGCAGCATGGATGGGCCTAAAGAGTATTATACTAAGTGGAATCAGTCAGAGAGAGAAAGATAAATACTACAGGATTTTACTTGTATGTAGATTCTAAAGAAAAGGGTAAATGAATAAACAAAACAGAATCAGACTCATAGATAATGGAGAACAGACTGATGATTGCCAGAGTATAGAGGGGTTGGAGAACTGGGTGAAAAAGGTAGAGACTAAGAAGTACAAATTCACAGTTACAAAATTGTTTTAGGGAATGCAAAGTACAGCATAGGGAATATAGTCAACAATATTGTTATAACTATGTGTGGTGTCAGATGGGTAATTGAAAGAACTGGGGGATCACCTTGTAAATTATACGATTGTGTGACTACTATGGTGTACACCTGAAACTGATATGAAAGAATATTGAATATAAACTACTACTGAAGAATAAAATTTAAAATATTAGGGTAAAATTAGAAGGGGGGGGGTTACTACTTGTTGACACCTGATCCAGGTCATCCAGTTGTTAAGCTGATGTGGACAACTCAGTGGGATAGAGTGGAGACAAGTGAGTTCTTCATAATGGGCTGTTAACTATATTATAAGTTATTATACATTTTTTATACTAGTTATAATTTTTATGCTGAATACACATAGATTCAAAGATGTATTTCTTAGTAAGGACAACTTTCAGCATCAGCCAAAACATAAACAAATGTTTTTCTGACTTCTTTAACAATGATTTTGAAAATGTTATACTTATTTACATTTTATACTCAATATTATAATAGACAATGCATACGATGTGTTTCAGTCACAGGTCAATGTGTCTTTTCCTAAATAAAATTATTGCGGAGAGGAAGGTGTTAATCTTTAAAAATGGTAATTACTGGTGAGTGACATCATGGGCAGAGTATCTCATTCTTATGGTCAAAGGTTATCTTTTTCCCCTCTGGAGATTTTTACAATGCTCAAATGTTTATAACCCACTCAGTCTGATTTTTCTCAAGCACGGGTAATACTTGCTCCTTTGGGACTTTGCGGTCCCCTGGCCCTTGTCCCTGTTTTCTTATTCGCTGCTCTTCTGGGGCATTTGAAGTCATTAGTGTGACCATGACAGGGTGGGAAGGGAACATAAGAGATCAAAATTAAAATCAATCTGGCGGTCTCATACATCAGTTTTATGATGTGAGTCATGATAACATTTTATTTAGAAATGTAAAAGCCTCACAACTTTTCTGACAAATTCTTCAACTAGCTCTAGCTATGTACAAGAGATCCTCCACTTTTCTCAAGTTCACTCTACGCCATTTCACTTTTACAAAAGACCTACATTAATGTTTGTTTTTAATAAGTGAAAGATATTTGAAGAGGAATTTTGCTTTTACTGAAAAGGGACAATGATGTTCATCATTTGCTTTGCGGGGAGCTGTCATAGAGGAAGCATGGGTCTCAAGCAATGAGAGTGGCCCCTCCAATTTCCTTGTTACTGATCAAAAGTGGGGTTCAGCTGCCCTCTGACACAATGGGCAAGTTCTGAAGGCAGGGATTGGTGGGGAAGGCAAGGGGTCTTCATTAAACTGTTGCACAATTTGGGAGGATGCACACTCCCCGTTTCCAGGCTAATCTCTTCCATAAAACCCAAAACCCCAAACCCAGCAGTTCTCAAAAGGACCAAAGCCCAGAACAATGGCCAGAATCCCCCCTCCATCCTTATCTGCCCTTTGAAGGCTGAGACAGCTGAGCAGGAGTTCTCCAGCTTCAGACCTCTCCTGGAGTCTGCATGTATTGTCAGAGTTGTCATTAATTACCTGGTTTCCAGGGCCAGCCTGTCACACCAAGCACTGGCTTGCGTGTCTGCCAGGTGGATCTAAGAGCACATTTCTCCCTACCACCTGTTTAAATATGCTACCTGTGTGCGCTGGGCCAGATGCTCAAGCTTCAGCGCAGTTTGGGAGGTCTGAGCTCCCCACCCGCCAAACGCCCCCATCCCACACCAATCCAATCTTTTTCTCAGGTGAGACTGACAGGTCTTCTCTGGCACAGCACCTACCTCTGCAGCCATGTTGACCTCTAAGGTACATGTGGCTGCATCCTCTGGTCCCACCTCCTACCCAGGAGCTGGAAGGGAGTAGGAGGGCTTTTCTCTTAGCCAAACACTTCACTAATCTGGCTCATGCTCAGCACGACTTCCTCCTGCTGCATCTTTTCCCCAGGGGTGGCGAATTTGTCATCACACACCATGCCAGCATCCTTCAGCCCTTCCAGTCTGCTCCCACTCACACTCAGGGCACTGGCCTGCCTATGGTATTATTTCCTGAGGTACCGCACTCAGCATCTCAGCATTAAACTGTGCCCTAGCTTTAAACTGTGCCTCTGAGCCTCTGCAATGTGCATCGTTAGTAAGATGTGTCTTAAAGTAATTGCTTCTTCACTTATGCCATTTTGACTTAACAAAGGTTTCATAGGAATGATCTACTTGTGGACAGCTGGGGAAAACTTTGTAGTTCACAGGGTGTGTGTTGGGAGAGTAAATGGATAAGAGCATGATTTACGAAATTGTAGGTGTGATTTTCAAGTCACATGGTCATTCTCTATCAACTGGGAACCTTGGGGCTAGAAAGAAAGGCAAAGGGGAGAGAGAAAGAGAGACGGAGACACTCTTGAGATTTGTTGGCTATTCTGGGAACGTGATCTTTTTGCAAGGCACCCTCTTGTGAACTCAGCCTTCCCCAGACTAAACCATGGGGTTTCCTGAAGTAGGGGAGCAGAGAACCAAGAATAACAGGAATAAAATGGGTGGTAAAGAAGCACCCTGGAGGAGTAAATAGGGAAAAGCAGGAGAAAACCTACAGTGCAAGACAAATTGAGCCAGCCAACTATGCTCTGTACATATGTGTTGAAAGTGTGAAATAAATAATGTTGCAGCTTCAAGGAGTCCATGTAGCATAGAGAGAGGGAGACCACCATAGCAGAACTAACATGTTTAGGAGAAAGGGGACACATGGTAGGGGAGACATTCAAATTGGTAGTGTGTCCCCAGAAGTGTAATAATGCAGCATTGTAGGAAAGTGGAGGGAACCCATTAATCTCTAGCAAGAAGGAAAAGAAGGCAAATTGAAATGGAGAAGACAAGGAACTGACTGAGATTCGGATTTAGCCATGCAGGATCAGAAAATGACCCTGAGCATACTGTGGGTGGAGGTGTCAGGGTCAGAGTTTAGGTCACAATTGCTAGAAGGCAATTGCAATTACTTGTAACACTTAATGTAAATGTTTAGTAAATTTGTGTGTTGTATTTTCCATGTTATAGAATTAAGTAATACACAAGTTCTTTTTCTTAGTTCAAATTCTAGCCTAAGGGAATGTTAACAATTCTATCAAAAATAAGGAGGACGATGGGGTGTACATTTTATTGTTCTTTGTGCCTACATTCTGTTGCCCTGAGTTTCTGAATATGAGATGTTGCATTACTGTTTGTTGAATTCAACTAAACTGAAAGAAATTTCAGAGCTTTGTCTTTCTACCTTTGGCATCTATGTAACTTTTACTTTATTCTGGGATGTTTGCTAGCTCACTCAACATTAGGGTCAGCTGGGTCAGATGCTCAGTGTGGGAAGTTACATAGTTTGGACCCTGGAATGTGTTGTTACACTTTTGAACGCATGGCTATTTTCTCCCAAACAATGAGATTGCCATTCAACCATTAATTAGTGCTTGTCCTTGGCCTGTTTTTTATGTGTTTAAAGTCTCAGGGTGTATGCTGGGCTCTACTTCTGAGGTCTGGTAAGCTGTAAATACGTCAGTTAAGTTTTTTGGTTTGTTTTGTTCTCCATATACTCCATAGTCGACATATCTAAGACCAAGCATGATATTTCTTTATTCCCTATCTCCTAGATAGGATTCACATGCTTGCCAACAATAAGTCATCAGAGCCCTGTAAACAATCTCTGTATTTAGCTTCCTTTCATTTGTTGGTCCGTTTTCTATCAGAGAGGTGTTATGTTGCGGACAGATCAGCTTTGCTACTGGGCTCTTTTACCCTTGATTGCTGAGGAGGCGATGATGGTGGTGTAGGGAAGTTTAGGAGAGTATGGTTCAAAATTATTTACATGGCTGATTTAAAAGCATTTTAAGACTCTAAAATAAAGGCTCTGAATTGGACTAGTTAAATATTAAAGCTATTTCTATATTAGGCATAGTGGGTCTTCACTATTTTCCTCTTTCTGGTAGAACAGGACTATTTTTGTTACCATCACTCAAGAAATATTTATTATGCACTGTGCACTGTGTTTTGAGGTAAGTAGAAGAGATTAGAAAATGAAAAGAGGAAATGATACCTTCTACAACTAAGTAACCTAATTTATCTGCATTTTAGATGAATATTTTGCCTTTCTTCCAATTGTAATAATCAAATTGTATGGGATTCTATCTAAGGCTGTCTAGATACAGTTCCCTTTCTGTACTGAGGAGCTTTGCTCCTGCTATTACATCCCTTTCCTGCATCACAAATTTCCCTCTTTACTGCAACATATATATTTTAGCAACCATACAGGCTGCTCTATCTGTCAGAGCTAGAGAACCCATTCTAGACTGCTTGTTGTATTCTACTTCATAGCTTGTTAAAAGAATTCTCAAAAAAGGAAGGTAAAAACATGGCTCTCTTAAAGATACAAGTGAATAAACATTAAAATATTAATTTAACTTATTATTAGTGAGAGACTTAGTAAGATACTACAAGCAAAGGAGAATCCAACCACCTCACCACATTCGTTAGAATGGTTACTACACAAAAGAACAGACAGTAACTGGTGTTGGCGAGGACGTGGGGAGATTGGCATCACTGGGCACTTTTGTCTCACACAAGGGTGCAGCTGCTATGGAAAACTGTGGGAGTTCCTCAAAAAATTAAAAATAGGACTACTGTATCTGGTCATTTCACTTCTGGGTCTGTACCAAGAGAAATAAAAAATCAGCCTTATTCATAATAGGCAGAAGCAACTCAGATATCCCTTGATGGATGAATGGATAAGTAAAATGTGGTATATACATACAAAAAATATTATTCAGCCTTAAAAAGGAAGGGCATTCTAACACATGCTACAACATGGATGAGCCTAGAGTATATTATGCTAAGTGAAATAAAACAGTCACAAAAAGGCAACTATGTGGTTGTGTTATATGAGATATCTAAAGTAGTAAAATTCACAGAAACACAAAGTAGAATGGCGGTTTGTCAGGAGCTTAGGTTAGGGAGAGGGAGGAATAGGAAGTTGTTTAATGGTACAGGGTTTCAGTTTTGCAAGACAGAAAGATATCTGGAGATGGACGGTGATGGTTCACTGCAGTGTGAATGTACTTCACTGCTGCACCGTAGTTGAAAAATGGTTAAGGTGGCAGACTTTTATGTTATGTACATTTTACCGCAATGAAAAAAAATCTAAAATGTTGAAAGAGAATTCAAAGAACAGACATATATTTAGATTAGAGGAATATTTTAACAAATGCACGAATAGAAGTGAAACTGACTTGATCCCCAGTGGCGGAGAGGGGCCAATAAAGCCTGCAGGGACTGAATGCATGTACATGTCCACAGACAGAAATCATTTTCCATTGCTGTCAATTATCTACAATTCACAGAGCTGTAGAGCAGTCCCTGCAGAATCAGGTACCTTGGAAGAATGTGCCCTACACGATGCCCCGTTTTCCATTGAAGTACAATCTTGTTCTCTACTAGCTAAACTCACGCTACACTTGTCCTTCTTGTCTGTGGTAGACTCTTCCTGTCCACAAACTGTTTTCAGTCCCTTCCACCAAGAGGTGGAATCTGTTTCCCCATTTCTTGGATCTGGCCCATTCTTGTCACTTGTTCTAAGCAATAGAATGTGGTAGAAGTGATCTTACCATTTTAAAAATAATAGTACATGCAATATTTATAGAAAGGAGACTGAGAAATCATTCTGCCCTGTAACAGTCAGGGAAATCGAGGCTAATCATGGGGAACTATTTTATTTTAGAGAATCAGTGGCGAAGGAAGAAGGACAACGGTTGGATAGTCAAAATTAGCCTACTTTCTTTGTAAAACAATTGTATGCAGACTTATACATGAAAATTGATCAATAAAATAATTATTAAAATAAGAATTTAAAAAATTAGGCCCTGGCTGGTGTAGCTCAGTGGATTGAGCGCGGGCCTGCGAACCACACGATCGCGGTTCGATTCCCAGTCAGGGCACATGCCTGGGTTGCAGGCCAGTTCCCGGCAGGGGACTCACAGGAAGCAACCACACATTGATATTTCTCTCCTTCTCTCCTTCCCTTCCCCTCTAAAAGATAAATAAATAAAATTAAAAAAAGAATTAAAAAATTAATGAAAAATGAGTCTTTAAAGATGATTATAATAAAATTTGTGATCTTTTGGAAATGTTAAGAACAAGGCCTCCATCAATTACCATCTGTTCAAGAGAAAAGGAGATATTGACCCTATATACTTCATATCATTAATTGAATGTAAAACTATTAGCTTTCATCAGTGGAAGATTCCAATTCATACCTATAAGAGATCAAAGACATTGACAACCCTTGATGATTTGGGTTAAAGTTGGTGCATGAAATATCTTAGCGGAATGGTGATAGTTGGCAAACTTGGAGGTCTTGTGAAAATTATAAATGGGTGATAGTTGTTTTCAACATTTTTTAAATTCCTTTCTGCCATGCCTCTCTTTAGGCTAAGCTGAACAATTTCTTCTCATCCCTCAAACTCTTCTTCCTCTATCCAATTGATTTTGGGTTAGGTATCGAGGTAAGCAATCTGAGTATTTAAAGCACAGCAGTCTATGTTAATCCTCCAAAAAATGCATTTAACATGAGGAGTAAATAGGGACTGGATGCCTCTGCCAAGTCTATAAATTTTTTTCATGGTTTTTCCAGTTCTGTGAAACCAGGTCAGTAGCTTTCCTTAAATACCAGGATACAAAATATTTTAAGGCTCACTGATCTAAATTTTTGTATTTCCTTCTTTTTATTCAGCTTAATTTACACGTAAAAAACCTCACCCATTTAAAGGATACAGTTCGCTGAGTTTTGACAAATGTATACAGTCATGTGATGACCACCAAGATAAGACACAGAGCATTTATATCACACCCAAGGGTTCCTTCATTCCCCATGGCAGTCCCACTCCAGTCCACTGTAACTAGTGATCTGCTTTTTGGCAATACAGTTTTGCCTTTTCTAGATTGTTACATAAATAAAAACATATTGACCGCAGTCTTTTGCATCTGGTTTCTTTCACTCAACATAATGCTTTGGAGATGTATCGGTGTTGTTGCATGTTATCAGTAGTTTGCTTGTTTTTTTATATTGTTGAGTAATATTCTATTGTTTGGACATTTACACGTTGGTGAATTTTGGGTTGTTTCCAGTTTGCAGCTATTATAAATAAAGCTTTGTGAATATTTGCATATAGGTCTTTGCAGGGACGCAGTTCCATTTTTCTAAATAACATTGCTAGATTGCACTTGATAAGAAATTTTCAAATAACTTTTCTGTATAGTTTTTAAAAAATAAGTAGCTTCTTAGATTGAGAGAAACTTCTTTTCTAAGAAAATATGTAAGCCTTGGCTGTTGGGGCTCAGTGGAGTGAGTGCCAAACTGCAACCCAAAAGGTCACCAGTTTGATTCCCTATGGGGGGCACATGCCTGGGGTGTGGGCCAGGCCCACAACTGGGGGCATGCAAGCGGCAACCAATTAATGCATCTCTCACACACCGGTGTTTCTCTCCCTCTCTTCTTCCCTCCCTTTTTGTCTCTCTAGAAATAAATTAATAAAATCTTTTAAAAAAGGAAAGAAAATATATGATAGAGAAATTTTTGAGGAGGGGATCTTTGCCTCATTTCCAGTGAGAAAAATCCCGTCTACAACAGGATTCCCCAGGGCCCATGCTGCAGACCGGTCCCATTTGTGGCCTCTTAGGGACAGGGCTGCACAGCAGGAGGTCAGCAGGAGGCAAGTGAGTGAAGCTTCCCCTGACCTCTGCCTCCTGTTGTTACACCCCCTCACCAAAACTGGTCCCTGGTGCCAAGAAGTTTGGGGACTACTCCTCTGTAAGGGCAAGGTCTAAACAAACATGCAAATGTGGACGACAGGGAAAGAACCTGGTGCCTACCAAAACAGTCTGCCAAAACGATGCTGAAGGACTTTCAGTAGGCCTCGATGGAGATAACATTAATGAAATTCCATGTATGTAAAATAGACATTTTAAGACTAGCCAGAAAGCAATATAAGGGAAATAATTATATATGGTTTGGTTAGGAATATATAATATATATATAATATATAATAATATAATATATAATAATATATAATATAATATTATTACAATATATAATAATAATATAATATTAATATATAATAATATAATATATATAATATAATATATAATATATAATATATATTTGGTTAGGAATATATAATATATATAGGAATATATAACCAACCATGTTGGTTAGAACATTGGGAAGAAATGGGAATTTTATTCTTCAGTGAAATATAGTTTTATCATAAAATGTAATCTTAGTTTTTATAGCCAAATTGAAATATTCATGCCTTAATTAAAATTTTTACAGAAAGAACTGAAGAAACAGCACAAGAAATTTTTAACAAATAATTCACCCATTGTATATATGATATTCATAATGAAATAATGATGTATTCAGTTGGTTTCTTAAATATTTCTAGTGCCTAGTAGATATTGAAGGGGACTTTTACATAAATTCATCCTCTGAGGAAGTGCTCCTTGTAATTTCATATGCATTAGAAGTGGGTCTTCTTGTTACTGAACCAAAGTGGGTGTTCTGCTGCCTGCTGCCGCTACTAGGAAAGTTCTAGAGGCAAAAGCTGGTAGGAAAGGTTGGAGGTTTTTTCAAGTGCTCAACTACCCGGAAGAATGGCAGACTCTTGTCTCAAAGCCCATCTTCTCAGGGAAACCCAGAGGAAAACCTAGTCATCCTCGGCAAGACCAAAACCAAAGGTAGCGGCCAGAGTTCCTTCTCCCATTTAAAGTACCATCCTTTGGAAACTGCAGGCAGCGGCTCAGTGGTCATCCACGCAGCTCAGCTATTCTGGCCTCTGTGAGGCCTCAGGATCCCTCCTGGGACCAGTGTGTGGAGCTGGCACTGCCATTGGCCACGTGGCTTCCAGGGCCAGAAGGTCCCACCAACACTCCAGTCAGTACCTTTGTGAGATGGGTAAAGAAAAATGTGCCTTTCTTCCATTGAGATTCATATAATCTCAATGGGGTGGGGGGAAGGTGGGCAGGTGCTTTCTCAGAAATCTCCAGTTAACTTCCCAAACCTCTCTGCACATTTCTGGAAGGCCTTCCCCACACCCACCCCTTCATTTCCCCAGGCTAGACTGACAGGTTCCTCCAGTCCTTCCCCTTCCCCACGGCCCCTCTGACCTCTATGGTTTGTGTCTGCCTTCCCCTGGTCTCACCGTCAATCAGATACAGGAAAGGTGTAGGAGGGCTTCCCACCCTGTCCAGTGATACTGCTAGCTTTGCACACACTTATACAATACTTCCTTCTGCTGCCGTCTTGCCCAGGGGCGGGGTATCTGCTGCCAGGAGCAGCAGGCTCCACACTGGGTGCTCTTTCTGTTCCCTGCCCTCTGCCTGCTTCGTGTAGTCTGGCCAGGCTATCAGTATAATTCTTATTGCTTCTTTACCATAAATCATCTTCATTACCTTGTGTAACATTTTAAGAAGCGATTAAGAGAGAACCATATATAGTGGGATTTTCTTCAGGACCCTTGAAATAGTCAAGTGTGGTGGAACACTTTAATCCATAAAGCAATTATTTCTATAGGATGAGGCTTCCATTGGTTCCCGGAATTATCTTTACCACTAAGCAGTCTTAATGAGAGGACAGCAGGCTATAGAAAGAATGATTATGGTCTCTACTTAGGTACATTCATGGAGTTTCCCTCTGGTGGAGTTGCCCTAAATTTATTTTATTTTTAGAACTCCAGGTATCTATTTTATGCTTCACGAATATGATGGAAGCTGGCAGGTAGCCATTGCCAGCAGGAAAATGAAAGCGCTTTGGCCTAAACGAGCTACTGGTACAGTCCACCTCTGGGGAGCTCTTCTTCCTAGAGATTCATGGAGGCCAGTTTCAAAGTCCCTTTTCCCCAAGTCTTCCCTGGCACCCTCACACTACGTTAGTATTGTGGATTGCAGCTTTCTGTGCTGGAATAAGGTGCTGTGCCCCTATAGTCTTTTCCTTCCTTTACAGTTTTGTGACTACCAAGCCCTTCACCCTTTTCACCTTACTCCCCAACTCCCCCTCCTCTGGCAACCATCACTCTGTTCTCTGTGTCTGTGAGTCTGTTTCCGTTCTGTTTGTTTATGTTGTTCTTTAAACGCCATGTGTAAGTTCTCTGCAATGTTATGTGTAGAGGGGTTTTAAAGAAAGCAATGTTATGCTTTCTGAATACTTAGTAATTCACACTGCTGTAGCAGGGCCCCATGACCACTGGAAGTTCTGGCAGAACTTCAGTAAGTACCAGGAAAAGTTCAGCTCCATGGAACATAATATTTATGTGTGATCTGCAAAGGTGCTTCTTAAAATGCTTGATTTCAGTCTTTCTAAGTAGTTTAATGAACACCCCAAATTGCAGTCTTGTTCAAAACTGTAATTTGTGTAAATATGGCGTAGAGTATAAAGAGAAGCATACGTTTATACCATATAAAGTTTCAGTAAGTGGAGGTAAATTACCCAAGCATTACTCCAGTTCATTAGTTCAAGCCAACAGGCAGAAAAAAAAATTAATTGTCAAGGTGAAAGAAAAAAGTAACTTGTTCACTTATGCAAGGTCACTGACTGGGTTGGCAAAGTTATTCTTTATCTCTGCCCTTGCGTCCCCAAGAGTTCTATTCTGATCCGTCAACACCCTAAAGCGACCCACAGCAGACCTCACCCTACAGCCGCGCAATGCTTTTGCTCTTCATACTTATAAAACATTGAGTATAATTTGCTACTAGATGTTTTAAGAGGTCAATTTCATTTAAGTTTTTTTTAGATTCATGAGTGTATTTATTACAATAGATGTGCTTTTCTCTTGATAATCACTAGAGTGGAAAATACGTTGAGTTTCAATAATAAAAGATTTAGGCTTATCAAAATTGGAGGTGGGAATAAGGGGAAGAGACTATACTCTGATTTTTTTAAAATAATAAAGAAATAAGGAAACAAACAAAGAAAGAAAGAAAGCACAAAGTCATGCCAAAGAGTAAAATCACATGTATCTTGCTGGCTAAAAATTAACAGGTATCATAAACCAAATGACAATTTTCTTTGATAATGTATCAACTCAAGCCAATAAAAATAGTTGACCATGTCATGCTTCTGCTTTTTCCCCCTTTTTACTCTTTTATGTAATGCCATTCTTTCATTATGATGATGTTACTTGCTGCTGAAAAAATTTATGATTAAATAAACTGATTAATGTTAACCATTCATCTTGTGAAGCCCGAGGACTGTAAGTAAACATCAAAGGGGGCAATTGATCTTTAGATGACATTTGTTTGTTTATAATAGGAGGTAAAAATTATGCAATGCATTTCAAATAGAAAGTGCATGATTACCCTCATTCCATTTCATGTTACTTGAATTATACATGGAAACAGAGCAAAGTCAGAGACTTGAGGAGAAACTGGGTCTTAGAGGATAATGCATTTGGAGCTTTGACTTTCAGTAAAAGAAAAATGTAATTCTTAACCTGTTTCCAAAAATGCTGACCCATGTTTGACTGTGGTTCAAAACAGCCACCGGAGTGGCGGACATAACCTGATATCAGAACAAAACTGAAAATATGTGTATGTATATATGTATGTTATGTATATTTGTAATGAGAGGGCTGTATCAAAACTTCTTATGGTCACTTATAACTTGAGTATTGTATGCCATTGCTAAAATTTTAACGACGTATTTGCTTATTTTTTAATTGTTAGTCTTGCCAGATTGACCTCTATAATATTTAATTTTTAGTTTGAATATATATCATTAAACCTAAAAAATCCAGAAACTTTTGTTTAAAAAAGAATATAAATATTCAACATGGCATGTGAAACACTGACTAATTGACACCTGAAGTTTGAGGTAGATAAAGAGAATGTTTTAGGAATTAATTTTAATAAAAGCTGAAAGAACAAACAGAAATTAAATACTATATTTCAAACTTCATTTTATTGAAGTTTTTTGAATGACTGACATTTAAAATTTATTTTTCCTTAATTCAATCACCAACTCACAAATTTGTATTTTTTTTATCGTTGTTTAGCATATACAGGCATACCTCGGAGATATTGTGTGTTTGTTTCTAGACCATGACAGTATAGTGAGTATTACAATAAATAGAGGGGCACTGACCCCTTTTTACTTAGATTGCCAAATTAAAAAATGACAACAGCCAGCACAATAGCTGTTAGGTTGAATGCCCTGTCTTGAACCATGAATGTATAGGTTGTATCAGAGAGTTGCATCTTATTGGTCATATTGCATAATAAGGTTGCATTTGATTGGTTAATTCTTGGTACCAGAAATTCTTACGTAGGATAAGGATTATGTACAAGTATAGGCATCTGATTTTTTAAAAAGTCACTTTGGAGCAAAAAGAATAGGTAATTACTTTATTATTATTTTTGTAAATCAATCAAAATTATATCTATTTTTGCAAGATCAGCAAAATATATAGTTTTTGGTGTGCTGTGGAATTTTAGGAATTAGTTTATGTGTGTCATGACATGAAAAAGGTCAAAAATTGCTGAATTAGTGGAATATTTCATACAAGTTAATTTTCCAGGTAGTTTTAAAAGCAGCAAGTAGTAAATATTTAACCACTTAAGGTGTCATTCTTTCTAAAATATATTACATAGTTTCCCGCTTAAAGGATATAATGAGGAAATTTAACTTCTGTCTTGTGAACAACATGAATATTAACCCACAATGAAAAAGTTCTGTTGTCATTTAATTTTCATATTTTTATTTAACTTTTCAATTTCATGTCATATCTACATAATTATGTGGGTATTCCATTGAGGATCAGTAATAGCAAATGGCTGGTAAATAATTATGAGTAACATGTTATGAGTTGAATTCTCCCCCTGCCTACAATTTTTTATTTTGTAGTGCTTCAAAATGTGACTATATTTGGAAATATGGTCTTTAAAGAGGTAACAAAGCTAAAAGCAGGGCATTAGGGTGGGCCCAGTTCAATGTGACTGTTGTCTTTATAAGAAAAGGGAATGTGGACTCAGACCTAGACCGACAGCAGAAAGATAATGTGATGGGGGGTAGGCAGCCATCTAGAAGTCAAGGAGAGAGGCCTCCAAAGAAACCAACCCTGTCTAACATTGATCTCAGATTTCTAGCCTCCAGAGCTATGGAAAAAAATAAATTTCTGTTGCTTAAACCACCCATTCTGTGGTCTTTTTCAATGGCATCCCTAGCAAACTAATGCATGATAATACCATGTTTATCCTATGGGAGAACAAGATTTGCCAATAGAAGGCCATGCTTTTATTATTATTATATTTGTTTTTGGTCTTCTGCTCTCTCACTAACTCTCAAAGTATTAGCTGCAACCTGCTACTAACAAGTGCTCGAACATTAGATCATTCAGTTGATGCATGTCATTAAAACTCTCCCAACCTTTGTGGTTGTTTAGTTTCTGCATTTCAGTTGTCTTTTGAGCTTTCTCCCTTGGGAAGATCACAGTCACTGGAGGTTTCTATTTTAGGCTCTTCCCTGTACTAGCCTTATGACTTTGCCAAATATTACCTCCCTCTCTGTCGAAGGAGAGTAGTGATAATGCTTTATCAGGTAGCTGTGAGATTTGAATAAAACATGGTATATGAAACGTGCTTGGAGCAGTGTTGTACAAACAGTAGTTATAATAACCTGAGGTCTGACCTTTGGACAAGTCTATCTATTGGCAAGTAGGGATTTGTTATACCAGATAATTTATCATTGGTCAATAATAAGTTATTTAAGATACCAATAGCTCCATGTTAGTTAAGTTGGGACTTTTATGTCTGTAGTCATTTTTTGAAAGACATAATTGGCAAATGGGTGGTCTAAATTCATGTTATGAGAAGAAGTGCTTATAGTTTCTTTTCTTTTTAAAAAGATTTTATTTATTTATTTTTACAGAGAGGGGAGGGAGGAAGAAAGAGAGGGAAACAAAAAAAATTCTATATGTGGTTGCCTCTCTTGCAGAGGCATGCCTCTCTCTTCCATGTCCCTAAATGGGGACATGGCCTGCAACACAGGCATGTGCCCTGACTGGGAAACTGGCAACCCTTTGGTTCACAGGCAGCACTCAATCCACTGAGCCACACCAGCCAGGGCTGTTTCTTCAAGAGTTTAATTGTGTAAATGTACCATAGCTTTTTGATCCAGTCATTTACCGATGGGCATCTAGGTTGCTTCCAACTCTTGGCTATCCTAAATTGTGCTGCTATGAACATTGGGGTGCATAGGTTCTTTTGGATTGGTGTTTCAGGGTTCTTAGGATATATTCCTAATAGTGGAATTGCTGGGTCAAAAGGCACGTCCATTTTTGGTTTTCTTAGAAAGTTCCATACTGTTTTCCATAGTGGTTGTACCAGTCTGCAATCCCACCAACAGTGAACTAGGGCAAAGGACTTGAACAGACATTTCTCCAAGGAGGTCATACAGAGGATCCAGAGACACATGAAAAGATGCTCAATATCGCTAGCTATCAGAGAGATGCAAATTAAAACCACAATGAGATACCACTTTACACCAGTCAGAATGGCTATCATAAACAAAGAAACAAACAACAAGTGCTGGAGAGGGTGTGGGGAAAAGGGGCCACATTGAATTTTAGATCTTCACATGTTTGTGTACATTTAAAACCTTCTCAATGAACATAGACTTAGAAGGATGAGACGCCAGCCCTTTAAAAGTCAAAAACAGTAAAAATGTTATTACCATAAACAAAAGGCTTGCTTGCTTAGTAAGAGTGGAGGGGGCAATTTCATAGTAAAAGCATCCTCGTGTTGGATTTACTTAAATAATATATAAATTTGTTTTTGATGTCTATTTTAGAGTCCAAAATATAAAGAATAGTAGGTATCTCGTGTTTTTTAATCTATCATAATATTTTTTGTGTGGCAAAGTATACATAATTTCAAATTTAACATTTTAACTATATCCTTCTTATCATTAAGTGCTGTTTTTATTCTCAAATTTCCTCTACTATTAAGGAAACCAGCTTTATCTAAATGACAAACATAATCTATTTTCTAATCCAGTTAAGTCCCAGGCGAGTGCTCGCCTAAAGACCAATTTCCCTTTCCTTGTGCTCGGCTGAGACTGGCACAATCGCACGGAGCATCTCAGCTGCAGTCACTGTGTTCAGAACTCAGGCGGCGTTGCTCCACGCTGCAAGCGGATGTTTCCCTTTCAGGCTAATGCACTGCCTGTGGACCATTTTTCCTTCCCCGGAGGAGTTATCAGCATGACCATAAACTAGAAAGCTTCTTGTGCACATCCAGGAACACACTCAAGTGTAGCAACAGAAGCAGGGAGGGAATGTGGAGAAGTGGAGATACAATTCTTAATTTCTTCCCCCCTGAGGTTTTTTTTCCTACTTTCCATTTCAGAGATCACTTGAGAGTGCCTACTTTAATTTGGATTCTTAAAAATGCTATTTGGTTGGTCTATTTAATGTGTTTTACTACAGAGAAGTTTGCGATAAGGGTGAGGAGACTCCTTTAACTGCCACTTGAAACAAAGTGAACTCTGCAGGCTTCTCCTAAATTGTGCTGGAATAGAGACATGTCAGATTCTCAAGATAAGAGAAATACTAACATCGATCTTAAAAACTTAGTAAGAATTCACATGACAAAGAGGCCCATACTAAGAGAGTATTCTCTGAAAACGAAGAGAATGGCCTGTAACTTTATTAAAAGATGGAAATGGCAAAAAAACCTCACTTTTTTTGGTAGTGTTTTTGCTTTCTGTGAAGGATTAGGCTATTCCTTTTTTTACATAGAAAATAAGTCACAACCTTATACAAATGTGGCTTCCTGTGGGTAGGTGGTGGAATTATTTTTATGGCACATGCCAGAAAAGACTCATGTTTTACCCCTCAGAGTAATGTCTCCACTCATATGCCTCAAAGGTTGTCTGTCTCTATTCCGTTGACTGGAATGAGAACTTTATATGCCGGAATGAATGGAGGAGGATGCAGAGAGAAATGTGGGAAATGTGAAGGCATCTTATAATTTACCAAAATATGACCATGAGTACATTTAAAAATGCATCATTTAAATATTCTTTAGGAAACTTTTCCCAGTCTAAAAAATAAGACGATTTTAATAATTGCTGTAGTAAGACACTACTGCGTAATTTTCTTTTCACTTGGTGATCAAAGTCCTGTATTTGCTCTTGTTTTTTAGTCAGTTGAAGGAAAGTTTCCCAGTTTTTCGTTCAATTTGTGTCAATTTTTCTGAATCCTCCTGAAGCAATTTATTTGCTGATATTTAATATACCTGGTCACTGAAGACCTACTTTAAAATTGTCAGTGAGCAAGATGAATTGAATTAAGGGATTCAGTAAATCAGAATTTCATCATTTTTATTTTTATTTCTTATTTATTAAAAATATAAATCTATATGGAGCTGAACAGTGTGAAACAATCATGCATTTTAGATTTCTTTCTGACCTGACAGAAGAAAAGAGTGGGGTTTCTGAAACCAGTCTTTCTACTCAAGCAAGTCTTAAAAAGATAATTTTATGATTAAGAACAAACAATTCTATATGTATTAGAACTGCCTTAATCTTACTTTTTCTAAGTTTCTACCATCTCATTTTTAATCTACTAATGTATGCATGCTAGATAGAAAATTCATTCAAATTTGAAATACCATTAGAGATGAGTCAGAGAAAACAGAGATGGATCTTTGGAATCATTGGAATTGAGTGCTTAATTTCCATTAACCAACCAGTCTCTCAACCAAGTAAATATTTAGTTGACTGGTATAACATTGCACAAATATTTAAGTTGCCCACTCTGCCAGGTATGATGCTGGGCATACAAGGTGACCAATTATTAAACACCAAACCATTTGCCAAGCATTCTCTCTCATATTGTGAAGGCAGGATTGTCGTGCCCTTTCACAAGTGGGGAGCCCGAAGTCTGCTCAGGGTAGCCCCGCTGATAAGCAGCTAAGCCATGGTTATACCATAATGTATCTGACTTTAAACCGATGGTAACATTTTTGAACTGGAGGAAACCTTGAAAATTATATTCTGAACTTCAAAACTCAGTTTTCTTTTTACATCTTCTTTGCCTCTTTTTCTGAGTAAGTGAAATACCAAGCCTTGTTAGGTATATCAAAAGAAGTAGCATAATGTGAAGATTAACACGTCAGGCTCTGAACTGGGCCTATTGGGTCAAAATGCTTCTTCTCTACTGAGGAGCTGGGCATGTTATCGAACTCTTTCTTTTTCCTTTTCCTGTTCTGTAAAATGGGAGCATTAATAACTCCTAAAGACTCATAGATACAGAGAGCAGACTGACGTTTGGCAGAGGGAAGGGGATTGGGAGCTGGGCGAAAAGTTAAGGGATTAAGAAGTACAAATTGGTAGTACAGAATAGTCACTGAGATATAAATTACAGCCTAAGAAATATAGTCAATAATATTGTGATACCTATGTATGGGGCCAGGTGGATACTTGAAATATTGGCGGGGACCACTCTGTAAAGTACATGATTGTCTAACCACTATGCTGTACACCTGAGACTAATATAGAATAGTATTGAATGTAACCTGTAATTAAAATTTTTTTTACTTCTGTAAAATGGGAATAATAATTAAACAAAGAGTAGTACATTTATACAGTCATAGTTAGAAAACATTCTTTGGATGATAACAATCTTTAGATTGATAGAGTTTTGATTCCAAACTCTGTCACCAATAAACTGGGTAATCTTGCCCTAGTCACTTTAATCTTCAAGTATTAATGTGTCTATATTGCTAGACATATTGTGCTAGGCAAAAATATATGTATAAATGCATAATTGTGTGTATAATTATGTAAAATATATACAGAAATGTAAAATATTTTGGTCTTCAACTTTCTTTTGATCTTAGTATATATAATGTCCATTTTTCAGTTGAGGATATTGATATTAACATATTTTTCACATAGTCTAGCTTCCTATATTTGTCCTTTTCTTTCTATTAACATACTACCCTCTGGGTTCATCTATATTCAACTCTTAGATAAATGTTGCAATAGCCTGATCTCCACAACTTGAGTTTTTCTTCCCTTGAATTCATCCAGCATGCTACTGTCAAATTAATCTCTTCAAGCACCACTTTCATCATTTATAAACTAAACAGTACTCCTCACATGAGTCATGCTTTCCCATATCATGTCCTTGCTTTTTTTTACCTCTGCTTTGAATTTCTTTCTCCCTAATTCTGCTTGACCGAATCACATTTCTCTTTCAAAGCTTACATTTGTCCAATGCCACCTTCCTGAAATAGCAGCCTGATATTGCCAGCTTTCTCCTCTCACCTTGCATATCACTCCATCTCTACCTCTTTCATGGTAGTGCTAAAACTCATATCTTCGTATTAGTGTTGTATAATAGCAGGGCATAAGGAGAGTGTTAAAGAAGCTATAGACACAAATAACTGGCTTTGTTTAACAAAACATCGTGAGAACTGCTTTTGGTTGCAGAAAGACCTGAGGATGTCAGAGATTTGACCACTGAGATAACTGAATTGGAGATCATAAGTCTGTGGAAGACTCCGCAGGAGTTTGGAGCAGAGTTGCTGGGGGTATCTGGTGGGAAGAAAGGTTACAGGTTAGAAAAGGACTCAGCATTAGAATGTCTGGATCCCTAGTAGGGAAGATGGGGGTGGGATTGTGGAGGAGAGAAGGCAGTCATGGAAAGACTCTCAAGAATAGGGCTTTGTGATTAAGTTATATTGTGCGCTACAGTGTAATCCTCTCTATTGCACCTTAAATGTCAGGAAACATCTGTTATACATTGGAATAAATGGGATCCTGGCAGGAAAGCGATACCACTCAACTTGGTAAAATGTAAGAATTTCAAAAAGAGTTTATATTAAGACATGTGGACAGTGTTTAGAAAAACCAACAGGTGAGAATGCAGTGGCCTAGGCCTAACGTAGTATATAGAGGGAACATTAGTCAGAAAAAAACAAAACAAAACAAAGAAATTAGTTCTAGTTGGATGGGAAGGCTAGTCAGATAGTCACTTGATAGGAGCTGTAGGTAGAGAGATCTAGTCAACATGCAGTGACCCATCAGAAAGGGAAGTGAAAAATAATCTACTTTATCTCCTTACCCCCATGGTCTGATCTTGCCAGTATCTCCTATTGGCTAAACCTAGCTAGGAGTCAGTGGGCATCATGGACCAGAACATACATTTCAGCCTCCTAGGTATCAGGGCAAAGTAGATAAGGTAGAATGGCTCAGAGTTACGAACAGATAATATCCAGTGAATACAAATTGTGTGAGATCAAAGAAAAAATATGCTCCCTATTTGGGTCAATACACAGTAGACAGAAGGGAGCTGCATCAAGAGGCAAGACGAGATGTTGAGAACTTGGCCAAAACTGGAATTAGAAGTAACCAAGCACAATGGAAACCACCTCTCCAGGGAAGCTCCTAATTCTTCTCAGCCTGGATGGGGATTTGATTCAATTCCATTGGATTCTCAGAAGGCAAAGTGTCTTAGCTCAAATATGAGTTATGTGCTTATTTGCACATATATTTTGCCTTCTCTTCTTGACTATCAATCTCCCTGAGTATAAGAAACACATATCGCCCACCTTTGTTTCACCCCACAGCCCCTAAAACTGCTTTGCCGGTAGTATGTGTTCCATAATTATATGCTGAATGGATTAATAAATGAATGTGGTGCCCTTAGCTTGGAAAGCCTCCACAGCACCCTGAGATTGCCTTTCAATGCTCCTAAAAATATTGTTGCAAACTACCTTTTCAGGTATAACTGTATTCTACTCTACGTACTTGAGTTATTTTTAACCTGAAAATGCCTTGGTGTTTGATATCTCTCTGTCTTTGCACATTTGGTTTCCATCCACTAGCTTTCCAAACCACAAACATGCCTTCGGGCTCAGCTCAACTGAACTTCAGGGGTAAATCCACCAGTGAACTCAGCATCTGCCCCCGAACCCTCCTAATATTCGATAACTTTACTGGTCCTGTGAAATAGACATATTCTGAACTCTTGACTTTCATTTATCAGTTGAAGAAATTAAAACTCACATCGGCTAAATGATTTATTTACTTAAGGTCTCCACTTGACTTGACTCTGTTTGTTCTATGCCTCACTGCTTCTTAGTGCTTTGGCCTTGAGCCCGGTTTTCCTGATTTAATATATTCCTTGATGACTTCCATGGTTTCTTATACATCTTGCCCAATTCACAAACTGCCTATTTCAGGCATATAGTATAAACACCAGTATTTTCCGACTGGTTGATTAGTTAATTAAAAGTTTCATGACAAATACTGATGAAAAGTGTGTGTTACTTTGAAAGTCTAAAAATGTTTGTGAGTTGAGTGGATCACGGGACTGTGGCACCCCAACCACCCACCCCCCTCAGCCCACTGGGACTGGTTTTCAGATTGCTCATTGATCATTGTGTGATCCACTAATTTATGCTCCTCCTCAGATGAAAACAAAGATACTCAAGATGTAGGGTTAACAAACTTTAAGTTATGGAAATGGTTACACAGTGTCTTCTCTGCAGTTTAAAACAAAAAGTGTGTGTATGTCGGGGGTGGCCTTGGTTGACAAAAAGTTTTGGAAGCACTGCCCTGTTGTGATGTTTGTAGACTGCTTAAAGCAAAGAGTACTTTAAAATGATTTGATCTAATTCTTTATTTTATCAGACAAACAATGGAAGGTAGGCTAATTATTTTGCCTTGATTTATACAGAAGTGAGGCCAGAATTTGTGTCTAGATTTCTAATTTCAGCCATATCCTTTGTATTACTCCATGCTACTCTAGTAGTTGTTTTAACATAGGTGTTGATATTTAAAGTTTCAAGACTCAGGAAGAGCTGTATTGTATATGTGAGGCAGTCAAACCTGGCTCTATGCCAGCTTGGTTTGGTGCCATATTAGCATCCATGCTTGGTAAGACCAGCGTTTCTAGGTCCGTGCTGTTCGACACACATGTAAACCCTTGTAGTGATATAGAGATGGAAACAAATATCATAGAGCTGGCCATGGGCCCTCAGACCCAGTTTAATTATGTTTATTTGCTGAGAAAGACAATACCCACCTCCCATAAGCTGTCGGTTTTTAAAACTGAAAGCTCTTATTCCCTAGCAAACTTCTGTCTAATGCCATAGTTTTAATCATTACCAGTATAGCTTTTATAGCTTATATATTTTCTGTTTGAATTCCCATTAAATTTTAATAACATGCAGAGTGGGGCAAAAGTGGGTTTACAGTTGTTTGTATTGATAGTAATACAATTAATAAATAAGGGTACAAGAATAAACTCTGTGTTTTATGTACTCATAACTGTAAACCTTTTGCTCAACACTGTGTAGGACTGTAATTTATAACAAGTTGTTTACAAAATTCTGTTCTGACAATGGATATTTGATCATCTAAGTTTATGAAATTTTTGGTATCTTCCATAATTTCACACATTAAAAAAATTGAAGTAAATAGTAGCTGGCATTTGCTAGGGAATGTGGTTAGGAAATTACTAGGAAAAAGAAGTCCTTTATCATGTTATGTAATTCAAAGTCAAAAGAAACACTATGTTCCTCCTGAGATGGAAACTGCCTGCTAATTTCAACACATATACCTGATTTCAGCTAAAACCTAATACACGTTGAGTGAGATCAGAGCCTATTTTTTTTAGATTTATATTTATATTTCTACAGTTCATATTAGAAGAAAAAAAAACACAGGAAATAAAAGTAGTCTGAGTCCTAAATAGTCTGAAAGGAAATGGCAAAGCTACACAATTCCATATTTCACAATTTAGACAAAAGAAAACATTTGGTTTTTTAATAATATCTTTGTAATATTTACACAGTCAATTTAACATTATATCAGTTTATGCCCTTTGTATGCTTAAGATAACATTGTTGGGCTTCCTTTGACTTCACACGAGGTTGAGTTGCCAGTGCCGTGAGCCTGGGCAGGCAGGCTCTCCCTCCTCCGACCCAACAAAAGCCGTTTATTAGGCAGCTGTTGTTATTAGTTTACAGAAGAGTTTTCAACACTGTGTACTTTGCCTTCACTGCTCAGTTAGTTTTGAGGAAAACTGCATTCCTAAGATTCTCCTCTCTTAACTTTCATCATACCTACCGGGTGTGTTTAGACCATGTTGTTTGAGAAAATTAGACAAAACCAAAACATAGACATAATTGGCAATATTCCTGGCTACCTATAAAACATATTTTGATATTGGGTACAGCAAATCTATGAAATCTTAAACAAAGACACTTTGTGCAAAGTCATACTCTTTAGCAGCTCTCTGTAAATCTCAGAAAAAGTACAATCCCAAATGACTTTTGTGACCTGAATCTACGTCTGCTGGGTTTCCCATTCAAAGTGGGTAAGTGGCCACCTTTTCAACAATTGGATATTGTCTGGGTCAGGTTGGCTGTTGCAGAGAAGCCATGGATCACCTGCCCCGGGTGTGGACCGGTGCCAGAAGGTCTCTGTTCCCAGAGCGCAAACAGTCATGAATCACATCCAGGTGCCGTTTGCTTTTCTGGTGCCCAACACTATCAGTACAGAATGAAAATAGCTTTATGCATCAAGATAAATTGAGGAAAACAAATGAGCATATATATAAATATATACTCAGTATCGTATTGTTTTTAGCCACAAAATGTGTGGACATACATTAGTTTTATTAAAAATATTTTGATGTTAGTTACATTTAGATAGAAAAGATTTATCAAGTTCCATCCAGTAGTAAAATAAAATACGTATTGTAGACTGTCTGTAGTGCATGTTTAAGTTTGAAAAATATGTGTACAAATCTACTCATCGGTTTATGAATGATTGGATATTAAAAGATTACTTGTAAAGCAATTATTTGAAACAAAGGGTGCATTTCCTCATAGAAAGAACATGATGGATGAGACTTTGATTGTCATGACAGCCTTCTGAATAAACCCTACTGAACTCAAGACTAGAGCTGCGTAGTGCTTGAGCATGGTAAATTCTTTACACTTACTCAATGCAGAAGCAGATTCTGAGTCACAAAGGATGGAAGCATGAGGACTATATCTCCTCTCTGAGTAGCCTGGCAGAAGGAATGGGACCATTCTTTCTGTATCCCTCTCACCAGATTCATCAAGAGAACTGACTTGAGGCTCAGTGATACTAGGGAAGTGAGAGAAGATTGCACGATCAGATTTCCTTCCTCATGGCCAAGTGAAAATTTGGTGGTTTTTAAGGGAAAATCATATCCAGGCCAAAGCAACTGTCAAACTTTGATGAAGTGAGATTTCCTTGCCAGAATGCCTACTAGCCAACTGATACACGTTGGATGTGTAGGCTCTGATTACCTAGAAATCAGTATGAATAAAATTAAGCTATTAGCACAAAGTTTCTATTTATAGCTTCTATTTTCATGCTTGTTTAGTGAATAGAACACAGGATATAAAGTACTGACAGGAAAAACAACCTGAATACTGAGCCAATACCACCAAGTGGGCTGTTAATGGATCCTATAAACAGCGTCATATTAGTTCTGACTTGGTTTACTGGTGGTCTCTTTTCTGCCCCAACGTGATTCCCCCAATCAGGAAGTTTCTCATTAAACAGAATAGATATGGTTTCCTTGGAACAGGGATGGTCAGCAGGATGAGTTCATGGAGAATCTGAAGAAAACTTGAGTATTGATTAAGATGCTGCAAGAAAAAGGTGTGTGTCCTTAATTTTATACCATATTGTCAAGGAGGGAGAGTGGTATGCACTTTTACTTAGTGTGATTGGACACCAGCTCATTGGACACTGTACTACAATCTGGAGGTTACTGGGACTATTCAAAAGGTTCGCACATCTTCTAAATCTCCAAGTGATCTAAACTCCATAATGTTTCTCTGACTACTCTCCTAACAAGACTGCTTCTTTTTTTTTAATTTTATTTATTTATGTATCTTTAGAGGGGAAGGAGAGAGGGAGAGAAACATCAATGTATGGTTGCCTTTTGTGCGTTCCCTGCTGGGAGTTGGCCTGCAGGGAACCAGCCTGCAACCCAGGCATGTGCCCTGACTGGGAATCGAACTGCGATACTCTGGTTCGCAGGCCTGTGCTCAATCCACTGAGCTACACCAGCCAGGGCCTAACAAGACTGCTTCTAATCATGCCATCATCATATTTGTTCACAGGGTGACAGTGAAATTGATAACCTGAGGCTAGGGTGATAAAATGATATTCTATTATATTAACCTAAGTTAGGGTTCTCAAATATTTTTGTTTCAGGAACTCTTTACACCAGTAGAAAAGTATTGAGGACCTCAAAAATTTTTATTTATGTGGATCAGCAGTGTCCAACCTGCGGGCTACAGGTGGCCCCGGATGTCTATGAATACGGCCCAACACAAAATCATCAATGTGTTTAAAGCCTTTTTGTAGCTCATCAGTTTTCACTAGTGTTTGTGTGTTTAGTGTGAGGCCCAAGGCAGCTCTTCTGCTTCCATTTTGGGCCACATGTGCCAAAAGGTTGAACACCGCTATGACCAGGATATAAACCAATCTGGGATTANAAATTTTTGTTTATGTGGATCAGCGGTGTCCAACCTGAGGGCTACAGGTGGCCCCGGATGTCTATGAATACGGCCCAACACAAAATCATCAATGTGTTTAAAGCCTTTTTGTAGCTCATCAGTTTTCACTAGTGTTTGTGTGTTTAGTGTGAGGCCCAAGGCAGCTCTTCTGCTTCCATTTTGGGCCACATGTGCCAAAAGGTTGAACACCACTATGACCAGGATATAAACCAATCTGGGATTACATCTATCAGTATTTACTGAGTTAGAAGCTGTAATTGAGAATTAAAAGTATTTTAGTTTACTTAAAAACTATAGGGTCACTGGTTCGATTCCCAGTCTAGGGCACATGCCTGGGCTGTGAGCCAGGTCCACCAGTGGGGGATGTGCCAGAGGCAACCACACATTGATGTTTCTCTCCTTCTCTTACTCACTCTCTTTCCCTCTCTAAAAATAAATGAATTAACTGAAAATATATCAAAATGAGCCCTGGCTGGTGTAGCTCAGTGGATTGAGTGCCGGCCTGCAACCCTGAGGATCGCGGTTCCATTCCCAGTCAGGGCACATGCCTGGGTTGCAGGCCGGTTCCCTGCAGGGGACACACAAGAGGCAACCACACATTGATATTTCTCGCCCTCTCTTCTTCCCTTCCCCTCTAAAGATAAATAAATAAAATCTTTAAAATATATATAATAAAATGACATAAATAAAACACTTTTAGAAAATAATTATACGTATTTATGCTTTTTGCAAATCTCTTTAATGTTTGGCCTCACAGAGGACAGCTGATTCTCTCATACCTGTTCTCTATTCAATCTTTCTTAATATATTGTTTTAGTTGAAGATACCCAGCCTCTTACAGGCATCTAGTTTGAAAAGAAAAGAGTGTTTTAATAACATCTTCAGATAATTGTGGGTGTTCTTCTTTAACTGTATGCTGAAACTTGACAGGTAACAGTTTAGTTGCAATGTGGCACCTGAAGGCATATTAATAAACTTATGTACCTTATATATTAAAATCAATTGGACTGTCTTGTATCTTTACCCATACTTGATTTTATAAAATGGTATATTAGTCATTGGAGACTCCTGACTCACTGAATTAATTCAGCTCTCCTCCATGTTGACATGTTCCACTATACCATATAAAAATTATTTTCATTAAAATAACATATGTACTCATTTGGAAATTCCCAAATATTGTGACATTATCAAACTCCTGGTAGCAAATATAAGTTTTAAAAATTCTAATCTTCTACTCAAAGGCTTACATTTCACTATTCATAAGAAACATGTCAATTGTTTTCCTTTAAATAAATGGCTCACTTCTTTGATTTTGAAGAAATTTCCAGCTAAATGTTTAAATCTGCACAATGATAGCTTGTCTACCAATCTTTTTTTTCAAATAAAAGTGGAGTTCCATGGAAAAATCAGCTAGCTCTGTTTATAATTCAAAACATTGCCCTGTGCTGTTACTTGAGAAAAACACTGAGCTTCATCATGTGGACGAAGGGATTTATGTGTGTTGCCTATTATATCACATAGCACATAAAAAAGACATAAACTTAAGGGTGAAGATTTTTAAAAACGACTAACTTTTACTGTTTCGTCAAGGCAATTCTTAACGGAAACAATTGAAAAAAGTGAAAGTGTGAAGATGCGGTGTTCGGGGCCATGGCCCTGTTTATTGCTGAGATGCAAGCACTTTTGCTTACCTTTTCTTTTGCATCATTAGCATCAATGTCACAGTGAAAGAGGCAAATAAAACCTTAATATAATTATAAAAATAGTTTTGACCTCACAAACCCCTGAAAAGCTGTTAGGGACCCTCCGGTGTCCGCAGAACATACTTTGAGAATTGCCTCCCTAGAGCAATAGTTGCTTCCACCCTCTGTTTAGAAATCCTCTTTTAAAGAAAAAGTACTAATTCACATAATTGGCTTAAACACACATACACACTTTATTCTATTCCCAATAATTAGTTAAACCAATTTGAAATTATTTGTTTTTAGTAATAGTAACATTTAATACCATAGTTTATGGCCAAAAGGCCTGTAAATAACCAAAAATAAAATAATATGGAAGAAAATATAATATGTATTCATTGTGATCTCATCATAAAAATAATGTAGATGTAATGTCTTTTTAAAAAAGATTTTATTTATTTATTTGTAGAGAGAGGGGAAGGGAGGGGGAAAGAGAGAGGAAAAACTTCAATGTGTGAGAGCAACGTCGATTATTTGCCTCTCACATGCCTCCAACTGGAGATCTGGCCTGCAACCCAGGTATGTGCCCTGACTGGGAATCAAACTGGTGACCCCCTGGTTCACAGGCCAGTGCTCAGCCCACTGAGACATACCAGCAAGGGTGAGAATGTCTTTTCTTATATCATGTATTATGTACATATACTTTGCACTGAAGTACAAAGTACTTCCCTTACATATATTTATTCTTATCTTTTCCTTTTCCCTTTCATACATTCATTCTTATCATGTTTGCCTCTACCATTTAGCTACTCCACTTGTAATGTGTTGTTAGTACAAATGATTTTTCTCTTTAAATCATGAGTACACGTAAGTAAATGTAGTGCTTTTGAGTCTAAACAAGACTATGTAAGTTTTACTTTAAAATATCAATAAAAATGGTAGATGTGAGACTCAAGTAATATGTTCCCACTGTGCAAGTGTGGTCAGAATCTATGTTCTCTCTCAAAGAAAGAACAAAATTGTCTTTGCAAAATGTAGTGAATACTGAACTTCTATGCAGAATTCGCCAGCTACCCTTTCTTGACACAGATATGAACTGCTGTGGTCTTAAATTTTATGCTCCTCCAGGAAAGTGTGCCAGCTCACTGTCTTCCTTTCTTTATCCTCATTCCTACACATATAAATCCAGACCGTTCATGCTCTCCAGAAGCTTCTACATGTGTGTCAGAGTAGCAATGACAAACAGTGGACTAGACTACTGAAGAGATGGGGAGTCTGGGTGTAGTAGCTGTGATTTCTATGGTGCTAAGCAATAAACACAACATAGGAGAATGCAGTCTTCTCAGAGTCAGTTTGATTTTAGATGAGAACAATGTTAGTAACTCTGACAAGTTAACAAAAATAAAACTCGCTGGTTATTTCAGATAAAGGGGAAGAAAAACAAAGTCTTTCAATTTCCTCTTATTTTAAGGAGAGGTCACGGGGGAATTCATTTGACTTTACAACTTTATAATATGCTTGGATGGATTTTTAAAATGTTCATTCTAAAATTTTAAATTGTTGTTAAGGAGTTAGAGTGAGCACATGCAGCACATATGAAGGAAAAGTTGTTTGGAATTCACATAATATTTGTATCTTAGAAAGTTCTTAGTTATTTGAGAATCTTGTTAGAAACTATGCTGGGATATAAAACCCTTGGCAGATTTCACCAAGTAGAACTGAAACCCTTGTTTCTTGGTTGACCCCAGCAGTATGCAGGTTGCCAAAATGCTGCATATTGCCTAATGCTGCCAATGCACAACCAGGCTGTGGGCTGATGGAAATATCACCAGCCAAGAAATTCACTTAGGTTCGAGCTAACAGAGCTGTGGCTCCCCTTTGGTGCAAGCCGTCGAGAGGCCGTCAGTTCCAGCGGCGAACCTGCAACCCCTGGCTAGCCGTATAGAAGATGATGATGGCAGACAGCACCATGGGCCAGGAGTGTCAAACTCATTTTCACCGGGGGCCACGTCTGCCTCTCAGTTGCCTTCAAAGGGCCGAATGTAATTTTAGGACTGTATACATGTAACTACTCCTTAACTGTTAGGGAGTTGAAATTACATCCGGCCCTTTGAAGGCAGCTGCAAGGCAGATGTGGCCCCTGGTGAAAATGAGTTCGACACCCCTGCTGTAGGCAGTCTTTATCTTTCCAAGGTGATGTGCGGACTCTTCTCCATTTTTTGTGCTTTGGGAAATGCCCAGAAAATAGTGTTTGAAATCGTCATCAATAGCAAAAAATATGGTGTTAGATTTTGAGGAAAGAGGTTCACAAAGGACAGTCTCTCCTCAACAGTCAGTCATCATCCTTACCATGTCATTTTGCACTCGTTTCTGCTGTGTTTCTGCCTTACATAATAATACATCTCATCTCTCTTCTCATACAGCTTTCCATTGCACACATAGAGGGGGAAATAAAGAAAAATGTTTCCTCGCAAGATTCTTTTGCTCTCTCACTTTCCCTGTGTTGAGACAGCAGCCCACCCAGCTGTCCACAGAGGCTGCTCAGTGCTTTAGAAATGTGTATCAGCAGGATGCATTCTATTTGTTTGTGCCGGAGAAATGAAAGGAGGAGCAGCTGGGCGGTCACTGGTCCTGGTAACGAGAGGGGAGTCCACGTCAGCACTCCCTTTTCCATCCCCGCCTGTCTGCCTCTTTCCTTCCCGCCTTCCTCATTTCACACATTCTCCTTTCACCCCTCTAGAACTGGGGCCGTGGAACTTGGAACTAACTAATTACTGTTACGTTTATTGTGAGGTTCCAGTGAACCTTCTAACCTGTTAGGGAGAATTAAAACCTGCCCCCTCTTATCCACAGAGCAAAAATTTTCACCCTTGGTATGGTGTGTGAATCATCTGAGGCTTGGGGGTACTGGTGAGGCAAGGGATCCTCGTTTTTAATACGTGTAAGGTAATTGTGATTGATGCGATTCCCAGACTAATTGTGAGGAGCATTTAAAACCTCTGTTTTCACTTGCTGCCCAGTACATCATCTAACGCTGTGGGTGGCATTAGGAGGATTCGGAAAAGCTTCCCGGGTGAATCTCAGTCAGCACCTGTCCTCCTTGACAACCATTTTTCTAAACCCAGTGTTCTCAGTCCTGGCTTTACCATGGAGTCACCTCTGCAGGGTTTAAAAAATTAATTAATTAGATTTTTTTCAATTACAGTTGACCTTCAATATTATATTAGTTTTAGGTAAAGCATAGCAATCGGACAATTATGTAATTTACAGATTGACCCCAGGTCTAGTGCCCACCTAGCACCACACATACTTATTACAATATTATTGACTATACTCCCTAAGCTGGACTTACATGCCCATGACTATTTTGTAACTGCAATTTGTGTTTATTACTTCCTTCACTTTTTTTACCTAGTTCCCCAACTCCTCGCATCTAGCAATTGATATATTTTTGCCTCCATTGTCTATTAGGTTGGTTTATTTTGGTTTTTAGATTCCATATATGGGTTCATATGGTATTTGTCTTTACCTGTCTGGCTTATTTTCTTAGCATACTACTCTCTGTCACCATCCACGCGTCTACAAATGTTCGGATTTCATTCCCTTATGGCTGAGTAACACTCCATTGTCAGTTGACCACCTCTTCTTGACCCAATCGTCTACTGATAGACACTTAAGGTGCTTCCACATCTTCATTCTTGTAAATAGTACTACAGGGAACATAGGGACACACACATCTTTCTGAATGACTATTTTGGATTTCTTCCAATAAATTCCTGTAAGTGGAATTGCTGGGTCATAACGTAGTTATATTTTTGATTTGTCTGAGGAATCACCATACTGTTTTCCAGGGTGGCTCCACCAATTTGCAACTAGGGAGGATTTTTTAAGAATGCAGATACTTCTTTTTTCACATGAACAACAGCATGTGGATTGCAGGGGTGGGGGGTGGGGGTTTAAGGAAACTAAATGGTAAAAAACAGAAAGAAAGAAAAAATACAATAAAAATTTAAAAAATGCAGATATTCATACTCACCTCCCCCAAATGCTCTGATTTATAAGGCATTGATATTCTTTAAAAATCCCCCAAGTGACTTTATTACAATATATAGGTCTAGAGTAGAGGGTCTTGAAGTGTAGTCCCCAGATTACCGTCACCTGGGGACATGTTAGAAAGGCACATTTTTGGATCTATCCCAAACCTACTGAGTCAAGAATTGTTGGGACTGGAACCAGCAATCTGTCTTTAAAAGGAGACCTCCAGGTAATTCAAACTCATGTGAAATTTGAGAACCACTGTTCTAGTCTGAACTTCAAAGTTAAAGCAATTAACAGTTAGATAATACTCTTCCAGTGATTGAAAAACCAACTATGTTTTCTTTTCTCTCTACATTAGTGGGTTTTCTGTTTTTGTTTTTGTCTGTTGTTTATTGATTTTTTTTGCACACACAACAAAGGAGCCAACATCATCTTTAACATAAAGGTCTATTTACCTTAAGAACACTTACTAAATTACAGTGAGATGGAGGAATGGGAAATCCCTGGGAGATGTGAAGTCTAGTTGACCCACTGCTCCTTACTATAGCACCTTCGGGGCCAGGGGACCAATATTCTTCTAAAATAAACGTAAGAAAGCCAACAATGAGTAAAACACTGAAAGACGGCTGGTGAGAAAGACAGTGCTGCTTCTTTCTCCACTGAATATTACATGAAAAGATAGAAAATATGGAATTATATATATTAAGCAACCTTCTAAATGTAAGGGATTTCTTTCTAATTCAAGTTTTAGAATCTAATGAAGTCATGCCATTTATTTGGAAATTATGTAGTAAGATAGTAAGATATTTTATGTGCCAGACAGGATTCTCAGAGCTTTACCAGTATCAAATTATTTAATATTTATAGCAACATTTGAGGTAGGTACAGATACAATACGGGGGAAGAAAATATGACAGAAAGAGGTGAGGTAATTTACTTACGATGACATAGTTATAAAGTAGCTGAACCTGTGCTCTTAATTACTCCATTATTTAGGGGGAAAAATCACATCTGCTGATTAGTTCTTGAACATCCTGAAACTTCATTTTGCTCAAAAAGCACTTTTTCTTTGTGACCTCAATTTTCCTTCCATTTCCCTAATGTCTCTTTTTGCATTTGTTTATAATCCTTTTGTTGTTTCTCAGTGAAAACATCTTATATCACTTCTCTTTATGACTTGCAATGTGAATGTTCTGATTTTAATTAGTTGGGAAAAATAACTGAAAAAATAACCTGCCCTTTCAATTACAGGATGTTTTGAATCCATTGCTTTAACTAAGTTGAGATATTTGGATAAATAAAGAGAGGTGAACATATTTCACTTTCAAATTTTCCGAGGCAACATTAGCAGCTTCCTCTACTTCTTTTGACAAAGACAAATTTGGCTATTTGAAGGAAGTCTCCACCAAGTTTAATCCCTTTTCCAGGATTTGTCTTTCATATTATTTATCACATTGATAGGTTTCTACGTATTGTGGGTTTGGCAAAGTCTTATGTAGAAGGGCCAGAAAACTAATCTCTTGATACTCATGTATCAAAAAATCAGAGTAATCCAAGTTGTCAGGTGTCAGAAAAGTCTACACCTTATAAATTCTTGGTCTGGGTTTGTAAAACTAGTGTTTTTGAATAAAACTTCAATTTCCTAATTTATGATTAACAGTGTGATGGTTTCTTGTGCCACAGCCTACATTTTTCAGAAAAAAAAAGTATGAGAACAAAGGAGAGAGAAAGAACAGTGTTTTTTTTAAAACCTCAACTATGTATGTAAAAATTATGTGATTTATTGAATGATTAAGGTGGACTGCATAGTATCTAATAGACAACCTAATACAATTTATTTCTCTTTCATACAGGATTGGGAATGGAGAAATTTATTTGGAGCTCTGATTGCAATTAATAAAAATTAATCTAAGGTCCTATATTTTCAATCTCTCTTACTTTTTATTCCTTTAGGTTTTAATTCCTGTTTACCTCTGGGCCCATATCTACAGAGCAGTGTAGTGTTGGGGCCTAAGCTGGTTGGATGGCCCACCTTTTGGACAGGTCCTCAGGTGTTTAGTACTTTCTCTCCTGGGTCCAGTCCCTTGGTGCCTGTGATGAGTCACTTGCACACCTTAGTTGACAGAGCATGAATTCTGGAAGGTATATTGCCTGAGTATAATTTCTGATTCGGATGATTACTCTTTGTATGACTTCAGAAAAATTATTTAACTTTTCAAACATTCATTTCCTTAATTTGTAAAAAAAAATAAAATACAAATATCTACTTTATAAGGTTGTTATGTCTAGTCTATAATTAATAATAATAGTAGCAGCAACAACATAACAGCATCACAATAACAAAACCCTCTTCTGAAATGCCAAGCACAATTTTGCTCAGCTAATATGAACTGATTTCCTTCTTTAGCTTCTCAAACTGCTACCAGAGAAATAGTCTAGATATTCCCCCAGGTCAGAGAAAGTTTAAGGAGCAATCTCTGAATACCTGAGCTGGGTAAGGTTAAACCTAAATCTTTGTTTTTGCAACCTCTATTAATTTTTATTAAGAGCTATGCAAATATCTTGCAGGACTGCATCTGGCCTTAAATTATGAAAATCTGAGGGTCTGTACTCTTTTAAGCATGTTTTAGCATGACATTATCTGTGCTTTGGGCTAGACCCATCTTTTCAAGGCAATGTGAAACACTCAACAAATGCAAATAGCCAAAGACCTGCACTTTGCTAGGAACTCTAGTTGAGTTTTGTATGTAAAGCTTTTTGGTACTATCAGCATTTCATTAGTAGTTAAACGATCTGGTTTTCATCAATGCAAGTACAGAGCTTGTTTGTAGAGAGCCAGAAAGTGGGCAGAATATCTTCAGGAAAAAAATTATAATTTCAGATTAAGCCTGTTTTGGAAAACAAAAGTGACAGGAGTTTGTAATTCATGGCCAAGGAACACAAACACTAGAGAGTCAGCCTTATTAGGTCAAAGGAAGAGAATATTCAATTTACTGGTTGCTCTAACTTATTGCAAAATGACACTCAATAAACCTGTGTCTGAAACAGACTTATACTAGACATGTTTTACATTCAAAGTGGTGAAAAAAGGTGAAAAACAAGTTTTTCCTCTTTATTTCACTGGTTATTCTCCTATTGTTTTGAAGTGTTGAGGGTTAGACATCACCCAGCCTCTGCAAGCAGAGAATATAGGAGGTTTGCTTCCTTAGCTCAGCCAAAAAGTCAGCAATGCACCCTGATGACCCACGTCTGTTCTCTCCTGTGGGCCAATTCCACGTGATGTGAGTGAGTCAGAGAAACACAGGCTTGTTCAGTCAACAGCAGCTCTTTTTCTTCATTTGAGTAATGACTGGGACACAGAGCTGGAAACAGCTTTAAAATATGTATCTGATCCTTTCTCTGTATGATGGCAAGCACATGGTAGACAGTATTTTCATCATGAAACATCTCCTAGAGAAAAGATTTTACGACTTCCTTGAACACACTGACCTGTCTAGAATCCACAAATTGAATTTTCCTCCTCTCTCTTTTGCTGTTTTATCTAAATGCCTATTTTTGAAACTGATAGTTGTTTAACTTCACCCTGTTCTCAGCCGAAAGGACTGTCATTCTCCCTTCCATGTAGTGTAGTACTGTCACTGGCTAGGAAGTCTCAGAAAGCAGGCGTTTTAAGAATCAAGGCAGTATATTTGTGATGAAAGGGATATGTCTCATATTGTCAGTTACTCATTGCTTTACAAAATGTATAGTGTCTGCTTACGTGCCCCCCTTATGTGAATTTGGAAGCTCTTTTGTGTATGGAAGCTCTTTTGTGAATTTGGAAGCTCTTTTGTATATGTGTATGGACAAAAGAAGGGCACTGTAGAGGATAATAGAGATTTTGCTTTGCATTTTTTCTTCTCCTTGGAACCAATGCAACTCTTCACCAGAGTCTGTGTTTTTGGAAGTGACATAATCTCACAGTGTATGAGCCTTGTAACCTGGGGAAGAGATGCCTCCAGCACCTTTCCTAAAGGCAGAAATACAATCCTAAAGTCTTTTGGTTGTTTTCCTGCTCAAAATTCTTGTTTAGTGAAAGAATAAAAAAAGAGGTGCTCAAATGCAGATATAATAGAATATATGGAGAGAAAAAGTCAGTTTTCCATTCTTAAACATAACTTTGATAATGAACTTGCATTAACAAACATACCCAGCAAACACTGCAACTGTGAAAATAATGGTGTCTATTTGGAGGTGAGACAGGATGGTCTCAATTAGTTTTTCTCTCTTCTTCCTGTGTCTAGCATGTCCTTCAGCCCCCTTGAGTAAGCTATGGACTAAGGACTAATGGAAAGTAAAGAATAGATTGGAGATGAGGCCATTGTACCAGGAAAAGTATTTGCTAAGATCAGGTTCTATTCTCATGGGCAATTGCACTGAAACATTTGTTTCTTTGCTATTAAAGTAGGTATGTCCCCCAAATAAAATAACTCTTATAATGATAAGAGTTAAAATAAAAATAATTTAACTTATTTAAAATAATGATATTTAACATGTGGTTTATTTGTTGTAACTTCCAGATTTAATCCTTGGCAAAGTGATATAAATAAAATAGGGCTTTTGTGGTTTTCAAGTGACAGAAATTTAATTCACTTGAGCTAACCATGAACTTATTGGCTCATGTAATCAAAAATTCCAGGAGGTCGATATGACTTTAGGTATGGCTGATCCAGGAGGAGATCCAAGATGAAAGAGGAACAGGTAGAAGCTACACTCAATTCCTCCAAGGACTAACCTGGAATTATAGATAAATTATAGGAAAACCATCCTGGAGGAAACAAGATGGAAGAGGAGTTAAGTGGAAGCTACACTAACTTCCTCTCAGGACCAACCTTGAATTAAACTGAATTATAGAGAACCATACTTAGTATCCAGTGGAACACTAGCTGGAAAGAACTGTTATAACCAAAGTCAGACAGAAGAAACTGCTTCATCGCAACGTGACTGGTAGGGAGTGAGGAGCAGGCATGAGAGAGCTGGCTGGGCTCCCACAATCAGCAGCTGAAGTTCCAGAGGGATATTTCAGTGGCCAGGGAATTCACCCAGAGAAGTGTGGGATTTAAACACCAGGCTGGCCTCCCTGGAGTAGAGCACCAGAACCAGGAAAGGAATATAGATAACACCTACCTGTGAAAAGGAGCAGGGTTTATGTCTGCCAGGGAGAGATGGCTGGAGATGCGTGGAGCATATTGAAAGTCCAAGAGACAAAAATCTGTTTGCATTTCTTTTCATGGGCTTTGGCAGAAGAAAGTCAGAGACACAAGAGGAAAGTCTGGGGCTAGTGGCTCTGAAAAGAGAACTGAAGGAGCAGCCACTAGGCTCTCTGTGCTGTCATCCCCCATACTGCAGAGGCCATCTTTCTCAGAGCACTCCCCTTCAAGTGGCATCAGTCTGAATGGAAGCAATAGCCTTGACCACAGGAATTACACCGCCTAACCCTGTGGAGCATAAACCTGGCTGCTGAGTACAGATTGAGGTTGTATCGTTAATGAAATTTAACAACTAAGGTAGATATCTGGGATCTCTGACTTTAGCTTACCCTCACTCGGGCCCAATGCTGGTATAAGCAGGCATTGGTATGCAGCCTGGTTATTATGCACACAAATAGGCCCAGCAGAGACAGCCACACAATGTGGGTTGTTGATAGCTCGAAATAGGTGTCACAGCACCAGTCACTAATAGTGTCTGACATAGGTCTGCCCCAGAGTCTTTGCAGATCTACCTGATACATAGAAACAAATAGAAAGAAGCAGCCAAAATGGGAAGATGAACAAACAAACATCCCAAATAAAAGAACAAGAGAATATTCCAGAAGAAGGAGAAGGATGAAATGGAGGCAAACAATTTATCAGATAGAGAGTTTAGAATAATAATTATAAGGATACTCAACAGCATGAAAAAAAGACATAGAAATCACAAAGAAGGACCTGTCAGAAATAAAGAATGCAGTATCTGAAATAAATAATACACTGAAAGGAATACACAATAGGTTAGATGAAGCAGAGGACTGAATCAGTGTTTTGGAAGAGAAGGTAGAAAAAAACCCCAAGCAGAGCAGCAAAAAGAAAAAAGAATTAAGGGAAAAACCAGAAAACTATACTTGAAAAACAATTTAAAAAGTTAAAAATAAAATGTTGAAGCAGGAAAAAAAGAAAAAAGAAAGAAGAATTAAAAGAAATGAGGAGGGCCTAAGAACCATTTTGGATAACATGAAGCATAGCTCATCCACAGAATGGGAATACTAGAAGGAAAAGAGAATGAGCAAGGTATTGAGAACCTATTTGAAGAAATCATGACTAAAAACTTACCTAATCAGATGAAGGAAAAAACACACAAGCCCAGGAAGCTCAGAGAGCTCCAAACAAGTTGTAACAAAAGGGGCTTACATGAACTGAGACACATCACAATTAAAATGACAAGGCTAAAATACAAGGAGAAAGTCCTAAAAGCCACAAGAGAAATGTGGGTAGTTACATACAAGGAGGCACTAGAAAGATTGTTCTCTGTTTTATCAACAGAAACATTCAGGCCAGAAGGAAATGGTACAAAATATTCAAGGTGATGAACAGCAGGGACCTACATTCAAGGCTACTTTATACACCAAGACTATCATTTAAAGTCAAAAGAGGTAATAGGAGCCTCCCAGACAAGAAAAACCTAACGAAGTTTGTTAACACCAAACTGGTGCTGTAAGAAATGTTAAAAGCCTTGCTTTAATAAGAAGAAAACTAGAGAAAAAGAAAACAGAGGAAAATAATCTAACAATAAAATGCACCACCTGTGTATCTATCAATAATCACCTTAAGTGTAAATGGCTTCAATGGTCCAATAAAAAACACAGGGTAGCTGAATAGATAAGAAAACATGACCCATATATATGCTGGCTTGATGAGACCCATCTCAGATCAAAAGATACGCACAGATTAAAGTAAAAGGATGGAAAAAGATATTTCATGCAAATGGAGGGGGGAAGCAATACTTATATCCAACAAAATAGACTTTAAAACCAAGGCTATAGTAAAAGACAAAGAAGGACAATACATAATGTCAATGGGTACACTCCAGCAAGAGGTAATAACCCTAGTAAACATTTACATACTCAAAACAGGAGCACCTAAATATATTAAACAAATCTTGGTGGTCATAAAGGAAGAAATTGATAGAAATACAGTCAAAGTCAGGGATTTTTTTATTTAAATATTTTATTTATTTATCTTTAGAGGGGAAGGGAAGGAGAGAGGAAGGAAACATCAATGTATGGTTGCTTCTCGTGCATCCCCTGCAGGAAACTGGCCTGCAACCCAAGCATGTTCCCTGACTGGGAATCAAACCGCGATTGTCTGGTTCGCAGGCCCGTGCTCAATCCACTGAGCTACACCAGCCAGGCAAAGTCAGGGATTTTAACACCCCATTGACTTCAGTGGATAGATCTTCCAGGCAGAAAATCAACAAGGAGAAAGCAGTCTTAACTGACACACTAGATCAAATGGAATTAATTGATATCTTCAGAGCATTTCACCCCAAAGCAGCAGAATATACATACTTTTCAAGTGCACATGGAATGTTTTCAAGGATAGACCATATGTTAGTGCTCAGAACAAGTCTCAATAAATTTAAGAAGATTGAAATCATATCAATCATCTTTGATCACAACATTATGAAACTAGAAGTTGATCATAAGAACACTGAAAAAATACAAAGACATGCTAGCTAAGTAACATGTTATTAAACAATGAATGGGTCAACAATGAGATCAAGGAAGAAATCAAGACACCTTGATTGAAAGTCAAGAAAGAAAATAAAAACACAACAATGCAAAAATCTGTGGGACACAGGGAAAGCAATCCTAAGAGGGAAATTCATGGCATTACAGGCCTATTTCAAAACAAAAACAAAAAAAGTTAAATAAATCATCTAACTTTACACTTAAAGGAACTTGAAAAAGAATAACAAAGTCCAAAGTGGGCAAAAGGAAGGAAATAATAAAGATCAGAGAAGAAATAATCAAAATAGAATTTAAAAAGTGATGCAAAAGATCAGTGAATTCAAGAGCTTGTTCTTTGAGAAGATAAATAAGACTGACAAACATTTAACCAGAACCATCAAGAAGAAAAGAAGGAGGACCCAAATAAATAAAATCAGAAAAAAACTGCAGAAACAACAACTGACACCAAAGCAATACAAAGGATTATAAGAAAATATTATGAACAACTAACTATATGCCAATAAACTGGACAACCTGAATGAAATGGATATATTCCTAGAAACATAGGATCTTTCAAAACTAAATCAGGAAGTATCATAGAATCCAAATAGATAGATTACACCTAGTGAAATTGAAGCAGTAATAATAAAAAAAAAACTCCCAGGGAAATAAGCCCTCAGACTGGATGGCTTTACAGGTGAATTTACTAAATATTCTGACAAAAATTAACCCCTATCTTTTTCAACTATTTAAAAAATTTCAAGAAGATGGAAGAGTCCTAAATTCATTTTATGATGTGAGCATTACCCTAGTTCCAAAACCAGAAAAAGACACTGCAAAAAAGAAAATTGAAGGCCAATATCTTTAATGAACATAGGCTCTAAAATCCTCAACAAAATATTAGCAAACTGAATACAGCAATGCATCAAAAAAACCATACACCATAACCCAGTGGGAAATATTTCAGGAATGCAGAGTTGGTATGACACTCACAAATCAATAAATGTGATTCACCACATAAAAAATGAAGGATAAAAACAACATGATCGTATTGATAAAAGCAGAAAAAGCATTCAGTAAAATTCAGCACTTATTTATAATGAAAACTCTTCAGAAAGTGGGATTAAAGGAAACATATCCAAACATAGTAAAGGCTACATTTGACAAACCAACTGCCAGCATTATACTCAATGGGCAAAAACTACACGCATTCTCCTTCAGACCGGGAATAAGACCAGGATGCCTGCTCTCACCTCTCTTATTCAACCTAGTACTGGAAGTCCTAGCCACAGCAATCGGACCAGAAGAAGGCAATGAAACACACCCAGATTGGAAAAGAAGTAAAACTGTCATTATTTGCAGATGGCGTGATGCTGTACATAGAGAACCACAAAGATGCCACCAAGAAACTACTACAACTGATAAATGAATTCAGCCAAGTAGCAGGATACAAAATTAATATCCAGAAATCAGTTGTATTTTTACATGCTAATAACGAACTATGAGAAAGGGAAGTTAAGAAAACAATCCCATTCATGATTGTTTTTCAAAGAATAAAATACCTAGGGATAAACCTAACCAAGGAGGCAAAAGACCTGTACTCAAAAATTATAAGATACTGAAGAAAGAAATTGAAGAAGTTACAAATAAGTGGAAGCACATACCATGTTCACGGATAGGAAGAATTAGCATCACTAAAATGTCCACATTACCCAAAGCAATGTATAGATTCAATGCAATTCCTATCAAAATACCAGTGACATATTTCACAAAACTAGAACAAATGTGAGTATTTCAAAAATTTATATGAAACCACAGAAGGCCCTGCATAGCAATAGCAATCCTAAGAAAGAAAAACAAAGTGGGAGGAATCATGCTACTTAATATGAAACTATACTGAAAGTCCATAGTAATCAAAGCAGCCTGGTGCTGGCATAAAAACAGGCACATAGACCAATGGAATGATATAGAGAGACCAGAAATAAACTCACATCTTCATTAATTTTTGACCAAGGAAACAAGCATATACAATGAGCTAAAGATAGTTTAATCAATAAATAGAGTTGGGAAAATTGGGCAGGTACACACAGAAAAATGAAACTACACCACCTCTTTACATTACACACAAGAATAAATTCAAAATAAATCGAAGATTTAAATGTTACACCTGAAACCATAAAAATCTGAGAAGAAAACACAAGCAGCAAATCTTGGGCATTACTCATAGCAGTTTTTTATTGGGTCTACCTCCCCAGGCATGGGAAACAAAAGATAAGGTAAACATATGGGACTATATAAAACTCAACAGCTTTTGTGCAGCAAAGTAAAACATCAACAAAATGAAAAGACAACCTGCAGAATGGGACAACATACTCACCAATATATCTGATAAGGGATTAGTATCCAAAATTTACAAAGTACTTACAAAACTCAACACCAGAAAAACCAAACAACCCAATTAAAAACTGGGCAAAGGCCCTGAATAGACAGTTCCCCAAAGAGCACATAGAGATAGCCAATAAACATATGAAAAGATGCTCAAAGTCACTAATCATCAGAGAAATGCAAATTCAAGTCATAATGAGATACCATCTTATACCTGTCAGAATGGCTGTCATCAATAAATCAACAGACAACAAGTGCTGGCGAAGATGTGGAGAAATAGAAACCCTTTTGCACTGTTTGTGGGAACACAGACTGGTGCAGCTGCTGTGGAAAGCAGTGTAGATAAACCTAAAAAAATTAAAAATGGCTCTACCTTTTGACCCAGCAATACCATTTAGAATAGATTCAAAGAAACCCAATACACTAATTTGAAAGAACATAAGCACCTTTCTGTTCCTTGGAGTGTTACTTAGAATCACCAAGATATGGAAGCAGCCCAAGTGTCCATCAGTAGATGAATGGATAAAACAACTATGGGACATTTACACAACGGAATACTGCTTGACTGTAAAAAAGAAAATACTACCCTTTGAGACAGTGGGGATGGACCTAGAGAACATTATGCTAAGTGAAATAAGCCAGTCAGAGGAAGACGAATACCATATGATTTCACTCATATGTGGTATCTAATGAACACTGAACTAACAAGCAAAATGGAGACAGGCTCATAGACAGCAGATTGGCAGCTATTGGAGGTGTGGTTAGGAGGTGGAGGGACTGAGCAAAAAGGAAAAAGGACTCATAGACGTGGACAACAGTGTGGTGATTGTGGGTGGGAGGGGACTATAAAGGGACTAAATGGTAATGAGAATAATATAATAAAAAAATAAGAAATCCCCTCCAGATCGATGGAACTGTTTCTGATCTGTGGTTGGTTGAATCTAAGGATCGAGAATCAAAGGATATAGAGGTCTGACTTCACTGAGCTCTTTTTTCCTTTGTGGGATAGATCAGAAAGTGGGATTTCTTGTTAAAAGAATTTACCTACTTCAAATTTAAATAAATATTGCTAAATTTTCCTCCTCAAAAAATAAAATAAAATAATGAAAAATCATCCCAAACAAATAACTGAAGACTGGCTGAAGAGAAGTTTTATAACCAAGGATTTATAGAAGAAGTCACGTCAAAACTGGTATGAAGGGTGGAAAAAGGAAAAGGGCTGGTGCTACTCCCATGGGCAGCAGCTGAGTTTCTGGAGGGAAATCTCAGCTCCAGAGGGCTCCCCCTAAGAAGGGTAGGGTCTAAAATCAGCCAGATTGCCTAGCCCAGAGTACCAGAGCTGGGAATAGGTGCCCATATAACATCCGGCTGTGAAAAGCAGCAGGATTCCTGTCGGCCAGGGAGAGACAGGAGTCTGCCAGAGACACAGGGACCCTCTTAAAGGGCCACTGCACAAACCTTTCCTCACTGCCACTTACCCTGGGCTCTGCCAGAGGTGGTGTGGACTGTAGTTTTATGAGGGGAGTCTGGGGTTTGTGGCTCCAGGGAGCAAGCTTAAAGGACAGTCAGCAGAATCTTTGTGCCGAGGCATTTTCCCATACCACACGTGTTATCTTTCTTGGGTGGAACACTCCTCGCAGTGGAGCATCAACGTGAGGGAAAGCAATAATCCCACCCTCTGGATTCCCTCTTGCCTCACGCTGTGGAGATTATGTCCTCCGGAGGAGTACAGCCAGCTCTTTCAGTGACTGAGCCTAACAGGCAGCCAGCAGGCAAGCGAAGGCAGAGGCAGATCTTTTCAGGGTGGCTTGAACTTTAGCGACCTGTCCCTGGGCCTGATGCTGGGAAAAGCGTGTGTTGGCGTGCAGCTTCCTTCTTCCTGTGCATACTGAGGCCCAGCAGAAGCAATCACAAACTGTGGATCACTTATAGCTCCAAACAGGGTGCTGAAGGCCAGTCACAGGCAGCCTCTTACCTGGGTTTGTGCCAGTGTCCCTCCCAAGATTCTCAGAACTAACACAGCCAGTGGCCAGTTTCAGACAGCATGTGTAGGATCCAGTAAGTTTCACAAGCAACATACCCAAAGGGAGATCTTGGCAGGCATCAGACCCTGCTGAGGCAAATTCTACTCTGTGTTGTTAGCATCTGCACATCTTACACTGTAGTTAGGGTTAAGCCTCACAATCAGCCAGCCTGGACGCTGATCCCATGCACAACCAAGCCAATGACAATCAAGACTCAATTGTAACAGGAGGGCTCCCATAAACCACACAAGGGACATTCCTGGAGCACCCAGCTCAGGTGATCAAGGATAATGCACCATTGAACCCCAAAGGACACCTACTACATAAGTGTACCCCATGAAGACTGGGATTCATAGAAGATCTAACACGTATAAACAAACACAAAGTAGCCAAAGTGGGCAACCAAACAGGCCCCAAATGAAAGAACTTGAGAAATCTCCAGAAAAAGAGCCAAATAAAATGGAGGCAAGCAATTTATCAGCTACAGCGTTTAAAGTAATGATTATAAGGATGCTTTACAGCATGAAAAGCAACATAGAAATCACAAAAAGGACCAATTAGAAATAAAGTATACAATATCTGAAATGAAGAATATAATGGAAGGAATAAATGATAAGTTGGATGAAGCAGAGGATCAAATCAGTGATTTGGAAGACAAGGTAGGGAAAAAACATCCAAACCAAGCATCAGAAAGAAAAAGAATTAAAAAAAGGAGGAGGATAGTTTATGGGACCTTTGGTACAATAACTGCATCCTCATCATGGGGGTACCAGAAGGAGAAGGGAGAGAGCAAAGGATCAAGAACATATTTAAAGAAACTATGACCGAAACCTTCCCTAACCTGATGAAGGAAAAAGACACACAAGTTCAGAAAGCACAGATAGTCCCAAACAAGATGGACCTAACGAGGCCCATATAAAGAGATATCACAATTTAAATGGCAAGGGTTAAAGACAAAGAGAGAATCTTAAAAACCACGTGAGAAAGGCACTTAGTTATCTACGAGGGAACTTCTATAAGACTGTCATCTGATTGCTCAACAGAAACATTTCAGGCCAGAAGGGATTGGCACGGAATATTCAAAGTGATGAAAATCAAGGACCTACATCCTACACTACTTTACCCAGTGTTACAAGAAATGTTGAAGGGCCTGCTTTAGGAAGAAGAATGAAGACGTCGGAAAGGGAGGAGGAGGAGAAAACAGAGGGACATAGATATGGCTGACCCACACCTATATGTTCCAGCAGCACCCTCCAGGACTTCTCTTTCTCTTTGTCCTGGCTTTGCTTTCTTTTGTGTGAGCTTTATTCACAGAAAAAAAATTACAGCAACTTAGAAAAGGATAGCTGTTTACCCCATACACACAATTGCAATGTTACAATACCGAAGGGAAGAGAGGGTTTTTTTTTTTCCCTGACATTCCCAGAAGTAGTCCTGTGATTGTGGCTTTACTAACCTGAATTGAGTGCTGTAACCACTGCTAAATATTTCAGTGACTATGGGATATATCTGAATGAGTCTGGCTTTTCTTGTTCTGATCAGCTCAAGATGGTGATACTAGTTGATAGCTCATGGAGAATGAGATTCTGCCACATGAGAGGGCCCCTGGACTAAGAGATTTCCAAGACTTCTATCCTTCTACCCATGAGAAAGGTTGCCATGGAGCTCAGAAACCATTTCTACTAGAGCACAAGGCAACAAAAACATCCTCAGCAAATCATTACCCTTATATGGTAATGTAATTGCCTTATATGTGGTTCTGGGTCCTCAAATTTTTGTTGCTTTATCTTTAGACCATCTCTCTTTTTCATTGCCTATGCCAAGGTTATAGAACTTCCTTATATCTGTAGAAGCTTTTCATGTGTGGGCAGGTCTAGTTCATCCTGCAATATGAAGTCAACCTCAAACAGGTGACTAATTGCCCACAGAAAGTCAAGTTACTTTTACCAGAGGAAAGGAAACTGGGAAAATGGGGAAAGATATCTGTATTAGTATGTATTTAAAAATACTATTTGGTATTATTATCAAAGCCCATGTAAATTTGATAATTTTTTGTTTTATGATGAATGGCAAAAGTGGGAATTCTCTGAGTGTAAGGATATCTGTGACTGGGAATTTTTAAATTCTGCATACACATTATAATGTGTATGCAGTTGACCCTTGAACAATGCAGTTTGAAGTGGGTAGGTCCACTTAGACCTGGATTATTTTTCAATGAACATACAGTTGCTCCCCCGTATCCTCAGGTTTTACATCTGAGAATTCAGTCAATCATGGATAAAAAAACAGTATTTTTGATCTTCAGTTGGGAAACCACAGATACTGAGGGCTGACTGTATGCATTGTTCTATGCCATTCGGGGGCTTACGCATGCTCGGATTTGGGTATCTGCAGGGGGTTTCTGGAACGAATTCTCCACAAACACTATGGGACAACTTAAGTTTTGGAGGAATCAAAAGTTATATGTGGGTTTTGACTATGTGGGAGTTGGCATGTTGTTCAAGAGTCAACAGTAATTATTGAAATAAATATTTATTTAGTTGAAAGTTAATCTGTTTATGTTTGAAAATACTTTGGTGCATTTGACCTATGTTTATTGTTTCTATTGTGTATTACACAGGGTTTTCCAGAGGAACATGACTAATATGATATGATATATATGTGTATGAGGTCTGTCCAGAAGGTATGCATTCATGTACTATGAAAAAGAGAGACATTTATTGGAGAAGATCAAGATACAAGAAACATTGTACATAGGACAAGACACCTCAGTCCCCTTCAAAGTAGGCATCCTTGGACCTCACACAGTTCTCCCAATCACCATCAGCTGCCGCATTGTATGTTCCTGAATCTCATCGATGGTCTGAAATGTCTTCCCTTTCAAAGGTGATTTCAGTTTGGGGAACAGCCAGAAGTCAGAGGGCACCACATCTGGGCTGTAGCGAGGCTGTCACCTGGGTGATTCAATGTTTCACAAAAACTTTGTGCACGAGATATACTGCATGAGCGGGTGCATTGTTGTGACAAAGCTGCCAATTACCATTTTCCCATAGCTGCAACCTTCTGAATCATGAGAATAGTTTCCACAGAGGAGCGTTCAAGCTTAAAACAAAATTTGATGCATATTCTGGCTTAACTCACTCAGTCATTTTGAATGCAACGGCCACACAGCACACATGCTGACTCAAGGGAGTCCACCACCCTCATTGACTAGTACAGTGAAGTTGTCATTATTCATGCATTTGCATTCCAGTCCACTCTCCTTGAGTGCTAGGTTACACTGATGTTGTGCAACCTGTCCTTGTTATGTCAACAATGGTTGGACTTTTCCCAGACAGACAGACACACATACACAGAGATGTGCTCTAGGGAATTGGCTCCTATAATCATGGAGTCTGGCAATTCCCCAAATCTGCAGAATGGGCTAGAAGGCTGGAGACTCAGGGCAGAGATGATGCTGTAGCTCAAGTCTAAAATCTGTCTTTTGAAAAATTTATTATCATACCTTGGGGAGGTCAGTCTTTTTCTATTAGGGCCTCCAGCTGATTGGATGAAACCCACCCATGTATGGAAAGCAATCTGTTTTACTCAAATTTCACTAATTTAAATATTATCCAAAAACAGCCTGAAGTAACCACCCAATAATGTTTCACTGAATATTTGGGCACTGTGGCCCCCTAAAATTGATACATAAAATTAATCATTACATATTTTAAAGTATTGATCTGTGGCAAATCTGGTTTTATAAATTTATGGACATTCATGACCCACTGATCTGCATGCTTTAGGAATTTTGGGTTAGATTTCTTGGCTATAGAATCATTCTCTCCCTACTTTCCTACATGAGAAATACATGGCATATATTTGCTGTACAACTAAAGTGAATTTGAATTACTATTATTATAAGAATTTACTGAAAATATGATGGGGTGACTTCTTGAGATTTCTAAGTGAAAACCTGGGATCATAAAACCAAGATTTAGAAAACATTTAAGGAGCAGAAATTGTTCAATTTAACAATTTTTCTAAAGCAGGCATATTGAAGACATTGAAATGGAGCATGGGAAAGCATTTCATGTTTTCTAAGAATTAGCAGATTGTAAAAAAGGGAAAAGGTAAGCTTCATAGTCTCCATGATGGCTTGATAATGGCCAACTAAACCTATTCATTCATCAAGTGCAGTACAAATGCCCCTTCACACACACTCACATCACTTTCACTTCCTGCGTATTTTCAGCAGGGAAATTTACTCTCTGAATCAATACTTGCTGTTCTCAATATATTTCCTTTGAGAATTCCGGAACCACAACAATTTGGCCATTTACAGCTTGGAATCGGTCCCAGGTCTTAATTCATTTATTGATGTTTGTTTATTTATTGTTTTATTTAAAGTACCCATAAAATATATAAATTCTCTATTAAAGAGAAGAGGAATATGGAAAGCATTCAGACTCTGAAATTAGAGGCATAGCAGATCACAGGAAGTCCCATAAAGGCTAAACTGGGTAAGGGAAAATGAGCAGAAGAATTGAAAGCATTCTGTGTGGGGAGAAAGAAGAGAAGCAAAAAAAAAAGTAAGAAAATAGAATATGCATATATCCTTTATATGGTATATCTCAATTAGCAACAGTTTAGGGAGGTATCTTCTATCTGTCTGGCAGGGGGATGTTGAAGGTTTTTAAGAGGAAGACTTGTAGGATGGAGGGAGGCTATAGGTTGGATAACCATTTTTAAACGATTTAAAAATGTTTTGGCAGATGATAAAGCTTCCAATAGGAGTGATGGTAGGACTGGGGAAAAAGTAGGGATATAGTTAACTTTGCAAAGGACATAGCCACAGGACCTGACAAGTGGAAATGAAATAATATTTAGGTGGAAATACCAGAACCTTGAGAAAAATATAAGATCACAATTGGCTGAAACCAGATAATTTTTCAGGCAAAGGAGGTGTCTATTGAAATGTGGGAGGTTCTTTTTTTAAATTTACTTTTCAATTACAATTGATAGACAATACTATATTAGCTTCAGGTGTACAACACAGTGATTAGACATTTATTTATGTACCTTACAAAGTGATCACCCAACAGGGAGGCTCTGGTGTTGTAATGCAATTGTTAGGTTTGCACATTACTTGGGATAATTTTTCACCTTTGCACTTAAGTTTGTGAGAACATATGATAACTTGAGAATGTATTGTAACAGCAATCTCTTTGGTAATGTATACAAATGTTAAAACACGCAACATTGGTGTTACACAGGGAAATAAAGACGTGACATTTGTAGTACAAAAGAAGCTTGTCTTTTATGTCCAGTGCTTTGTGAAGTGCTTAGAACATTAAAGCAACATCTGGATAATACTTGCTTTATAAAACCAGTTGGGTCGGCAAACATTGGCTGTTACAGTGTTCCAAGAGCTGAAAAACATATTTCAAAATAAAACAGGAAGGGAATTTTTATTTTACAGGTAAATATTTTCAAGATGAACGCGTTTCATACATTGCACTGCAACTAGCCAGCAGAGTTCGGCCCGCTGCAGCCTCTTGCACACTGCTCCATAGTTGGCTGCTGTGTCGCACTCTTGTATAGAGGGGCTGTCTACAGGATGTCATTGACTCAAACACTTCGGTCAAACACTTTTTTTTTTCAAGGTACTAGCCAAACATTTTATTTTTCAACAGCAGAAAGGTTGTTCTTCCCTGAAATCTAAATAAATTGAACAGTCTGGTCTATTTATGGTTAATTACTAGAGACTTAATGTTAATTGCTGTGTTTTCATACCATTAGTTTCCTTCACAAAGAGCTCTGCTGGTTGGTTTACCACATCCACCCATCCGTTTCTACCAGAAGCCAGCCAGCCCACTAGCACAGGGACCGAGTGCAAAGGAGACAACCAGCTCTCTGGACATCTGTGCTGCTTTTTCGATCTCAGGAGCATTTTTCAAAGGATGATAGAAACTCGTTTTTCTTCAACTGTTTCTTTCTAAAGCAACTTGTAACTGTCATTTACACATAGGATGTGTGCCTGATGATTAAGAACATTTTCTTGAATTTGGGACTTCAGATTTTTTGTCTTATTCTAGAATTGAAAGTTTGTAAAAAAAAAATGGTTTCATAATCCTGAGCGACTTGATTGATGAGATTAAACAGGAAGTCAATTTTTCTTTGAATGCTTCCTTGTTGGCTTATCCATACAAACACCCCGATCATAGTTTTCCAAATTTTCTTTCTTTATTTGTGAATTTAAAAATGACTTTTATAAATCTCTACTAGGCTCACTGCAAATATTTGGTGTGTAGAATAAGAAACTGATTTTTTTTTTGAGGATTTTATGGCAAAGCAGAGAAGTCCTGGTTTTAGGAAATTTAAAGCTTAACTCATGGATATATAAATACCTATCTCCCCATAGTCATACATAAAATGCAAAATGATTGGCAGTAGCTCAGAGTCAGAGCCTTTGAGGCCTAGCTCCACATATATGTAATTTTAATTGTCTGTACTTTTACTTTGTTTCTTTATTTCTTTTACATAGATAAACCTATCTTTTAAATAATTTTTATTGTATTTTTCTCATGAGCGTATATCCTCCTTATACCTCTTTACCTGCACCATTGTCCGCAATCACTGCATTGTTGCCTGTGCCCTGAGTTTTCTGTTTTGCTCAATCCCGCTGCCCCCCATTGCCACTCCATCCCCTAGAGCTGTTATCTGGTCTCAATCCATGCCCGAGTCTGTCTCTGTTTTGCTTGTTAGTTCAGGTTGTTCATTAGATTCCACATATGAGTGAAATCGTATCTCTGTTACTAAAACTCATGTGTTATCATTTTAAATGACATGTGTTTGAACTCAAGGTAAAGACTGAGAGTTCAACCCTTTTCCATAGTGATTTGTTGAAAGTTTCCATACGTAGTAGAAATAATGCTGGCAAACACAAGTGCTAGCTTGTAGTTTTTTTTCTTGTTCTCCAAGTTTATTAGAAGTTGCGTGGCTGAGGAGAAAATTTGGAATTCATAGAGGTGACCCCAGACAGGGTTAATTTCTTTTTTTTAATTGAAAATAACTTTTTTCACTCTTGCATAAATCATCGTCTCATTGTAGCTAATCCTTTGTTTACCACTGTCCAATCATTACCACCTTGAGCGCCGACACACCTTGAAAATGTAACAAAAGGCATCGTGATCCATAGCTAAATAAGCTCTATTAGGTTTTTATGCTCATTCCCTGATTACCATTGAGGTTTAGCACATGTTTCTATCCATTTTTGGCCACTTGGATTTCCCGTTTTGTAAAATGCAAATGCAGACCTTCTACTTATTTTTCTTTTACGCTACCTTTTCTTATTGGTTTTAGGAGCACTTCATATATCCCGGATCCAGTCCTTTGTTGTTATTTTCAGTGTTTGGATATATCTTCTAGAGTTTTATGATTTATATTTTTATTATCTTTATGACTCCTTTAATTAACAGCAGTTGTTAAAAAGTTATTAAAATTGATTGGTGAGGAGATGTTAGTGACAGGGCGCAAATGTTCAATTATAAGATGGGGAAGTCCTAGGGATCTAATGTAGAGTATAATGATTATAACTAATAATACTGCATTATATATTTAAGAGTTGCCAATAGAATGGATAATAAATGTTCTAACTACCAAAAAATTGTCTATAAATATATTTAAAATATGATCTAATATGTTACTTATCTTTTTGTTGTATTCATCTTCCACTCATCAGCATGTCTTTATTTAGTATCTACCATATGTATGAAGCAAGATGCCAGGCATTGGGGATAGCAGAGAATAAGTAGGACATTCCACACTCCCAGTCTAGTGGGAACATACAGACAGGTAAGATGGCAATTGTTATACAGCACATGAAAGACTTGAGAGGTGCTACATCCAGTCTTGCTGGACACAGAATACTCGATGGAACAGAAGAACGTGTCTATCTCATATTTGAAAAGTAAGTGGTTTTAATGAATTGAAGGAGTCAATGAGTGAAGGAAACGGAATTTTAAATAGGATGAATAACATGTGCATATGCTTAGAGGTGAGAAAGAGAGTAGGGGTTGTTGCTGCAATTGCAACTGGATGACTATGGCTGGAAGGAAAACTGAGGTGGGAATGGGGTTGGAGATGCTTCAAATGTACCTGGATAGTTAAGTAGGAGCCAGATCTTGGAACATTTTGGGAAGGCCCTTGGTTAAACGTGGGCAAGTAGTTGCTACTTTACACAAGGACAACTGGGAATTTTAAAAGGAATGCTAGCAAGAACATTTCCATTGCATTATAAAAGGGGATCCATTGGAATATGAGACATCCAGAGGTTCTGCCTTTGTAACCAAAGTGTCTTGTGATGAACCTTTTAGGGATGCAATGCAAGTGATAGTAACAGAGTAATGCCAACATATTGGAGAGTTGAACGTTGCTTATCCTTAAGCCATATTTTGCCATTGTGCTTAATGATCTGCCAGGGCTCCAAGTTCCAGTAGTAGTAAGAGGGTGATAAGTGGTCTTTCCCGTTGTTTATTAACACAGAGCTCCTAACACTTTAAAGGTTCATCTAATAAAGTTTATTTTGTAAAAAATAAATTATTTTCTAGTATATTCATGCTCAAGTGTATTATGTCAAATTCCTTTTTTAAAAAATAAGGATAACTTGTATATACTACATTAAACAAAGTTCAAGGTTGCTATAATGCTTTGCCCAAAAAACTATTGAAAAATATAATATTTATTTTATGGGTCTATGTCAATCATACTAAATTCAACAAATTCTATCAATTTCTACTTTAGTTGCTTTCTCTGACTCTTCATATAATTAAAAGTTTAATCTTCAGTTTGGTTATGGAAAAGTTTATTTTGTGGAGTATCCAGGATCCTTGTTTCTCTAGATTCAAAAATTTATTGTATTTGAACAGATAATTTTTAAGAGCACCTGTGTGTTTCTTGTTTCTACTGATTATTTTCCATTAACACAATAAATACTTACTGAACACCGATCATGTGCCTGAATCCCACAGCTTAATTAATATCAGGCATAAACTGGAGAGGTAGTAGCGGCCAGGATACATTTGGGAATCATGAATACATTCACTAGAGAGACGGACAGCGAGAGGGGGACTGCCACAGACACGTATTCATTACCATTCTTCTACCGTCTGTCTCTCGTTGTGTATCTATTTTTTTTTAAGATTTTATTTATTTATTTACTTTTAGAGGGGAAGGAGAGAAGGAGAGTAACATCAATGTATGGTTGCCTTTTGTGCATCCCCTGCTGGTAGTTAGCCTGCAAGGAACCGGCCTGCAACCCAGGCATGTGCCCTGACTGGGAATCGAACCGTGATCGTCTGGTTCGCAGGCCCGTGCTCAATCCACTGAGCTACGCCAGCCAGGGCCTGTATCTATTTATTTATCTCTGATTTCTGCCTCCCATTAGCAAAGATAATAGCAAGTTTTGCAGGTTTTTTTTCTATATGTATGACAAGTTGCTTTCCAGTTGTACTTGTGTGGTTAGGAAAAAACCTTTTAAATGGTCATAGATTTTAATCAAGTTCAAAAATAAGTCTTAGTTTTCTTTCCCTATACTTGAAAAAAATCCAACTCTGATTGTAATTCAAGATTAGAGAACAGGGGGACAGCGACCAGAGGGGAGAGGGGAGGGAATTTCAGGGGAAATAGGGGAGGGATTTAGAGGAACAAATATAAAGGACACATGGACAACAACTAAGGGGGGTTGGAAATGGGAGGGAGGGGGGAGCACAGGGGGGTGGGTTGGGGTGGGAGTAATAGAAAACTGTACTTGAAAAATAATTAAATAAATTTAAAAAAATAAAATAAGCAGTTCTGTCATTGCATCACATATGTGTGGTAAATAAAAATAAGTAGTGCAAAGCAGTTTTTCTTACATAAACTAAATATTTATACTGTGCAATTTCCAGACAGCTTTACTCCACGTGCCACCACCACAGACTCATTTGTTTGCTCAGTTACAGAAGAATGTATGCACGTATAAAGTGGTGTCACAATTTGCTCTGCATTGCATCGCTCATTATTCTATACGATTACATTATCTGGGAGTCTGTGGGCCCTAAGACCACAGTTTTAAGATACAGTTTCCAAATGTGAAAAGGTGAAGGGACCAAGAAGTTACAAAATAGTCCCAGGGATATAAAGTATAGCATAGGGAATACAGTCAATAATAGTGTAATAGCTATGTATGGTGCCAAGTGGGTTCTTGAATTATCAGGGGGACCACTTTGTAATTGTCTAACCACTATGCTCTACACCAGAAACTAATATAAAGTCCAACTAGATAAATATGCTTAAAACGAAAAGCATTAAGATTTTTAAATGCTTTAAGTTATATTTATTTTTTTAAGATACAGTTTTCTTTTTTTAATTTTTTAAAAAATTTTATTTATTTATCTTTAGAGAGGAAGGGAAGGTGAGAAGGAGAGAAATATCAGTGTATGGTTGCCTCTCGTGAGTCCCCTGCTGGGAATTGGCCCGCAACCCAGGCATGTGCCCTGACTGGGAATCGAACTGCGATCGTGTTGTTTGCAGGCCCGCGCTCAATCCACTGAGCTACACCAGCTAGGGCCCAAGATACAGTTTTCTTTATTATATTGGACAAAACCTTTCTAAAACAGAAGAGTCAGGTGACTTTTATGTTTCCTGCATTTCTGTTCCTTGACATCCTGACACATGACATTTACAGACAGACCTTTCAAAATAAGGGAAGAATTGGAAGTATATTTACAATTTATGGCTTTTGCTTGGCAGGACGTTATTGTTCTGTTTTCTGTCTTGAAATATATGTGATAACACTGATAACACTAAACTATAGCTTTCCAATAAGACTTTTGTTATGTTTCTGAATGCCGGTTAGCTTATTGAGAAAAGAGGCTGGGGTGGAGGGGTGAGACTGACCCTGCAGTATTTTTTCCTTCCTGGGATATTATGGTCATTTTTGGTCAACTCAACTTTAGCAGGCGTGGGGGAGAGGTAATTCTTTGTGACTGACCATTATGTTCCATTTATTTAAAGTATAGAGTGTGGGAAGGGGGAGTCTGTCTAGATGTTATCCATGTGCATGGAAAATCCAAATTTGTAACATTTTAATCATTATATCTAATTGTAATAGAAAATAAATCACTGAAAGCAACATGAGAAGTATTTCAACCCAATCTGAAATAAAGGCTGGTAACAAGAAAACAGGAAGCTGGCTGGAACAGAAATTAGTAATAATTCAAAATTTGATTTAGGACCCATAAGTTCCCAGCTCTGGAAAGACTGCCTTCCTCTGTATATGATTTCAGACCATTTACTTGGGAATATCTGTACTTTCGTTTTCTTGTCTACAAAATGTTAACGGTATACAATAATTTCTTTGAGCTTAGCGGAGGTCCAGTGTCCTCTCAAAACTGATCAATAAGTGATCATATTAATGGAGACAAGTGATTCCATCGTCCTGCTTATTTATCAGGCTGGGAAACACTACAGTCACATCACACACCATGTATGATGATGTCGGAGAAACAGAACTTTTCCATTTATAAAAGCCCCTTCCTATGTTCATGCCCTGAGGGATTTTTTCACATCGTTACAATTTAAATTTGTAATTGAATAACTTCTCCATCCAAAATGTTTGTCTTCTGGGATCTATTTTGTAAGTAAATTTGGTATTTGTATGTGCGTGGTTGTACAGTAGTGCCGCCCCATTATCCACGGACGATGTTTCAAGAAGCCCCAGTGGCTGAAACTGTGGGTAGTGCTGAAGCCTATATATACACATATACACACCTAGGATAACATTTAATTTATAAATTAAACACAGTAGGAGATTAAAAATGCTAAGAAAATACAATAATTATAAAGCATAGTGTAATACAAGTTACAAGAATGGCTTCGGAGCCATTAGTGAGTAAACTAAGGGTGGCTTGAATGCAAGCCCTGCAATACCATGACCGTTGATCTGATACCTGAGACGGCTACTGAGTGACTGACCAACAGGTTGCTCATACAGTGTGGACATGCTGGGCAAAGGGACGATTCGCATCCCTGAAGAGACAGAGTGGGATGGCCCAGTATTTCATCATGCTACTCAGAACTGTGTGCAATTTAAGTCTATGAATTGTTTTAGTTCTTCAATTTTCCATGTCATATTTTAGGACCATGGTTGACTGTGGGTAACTAAAACCACAGACAGTGAAACCTCACATAAGGGAGACTCCTGTAATTAGCCATAGTCATCCTGATAGCGGTCATGACTGTGATGGCTACTGTGTACAGAGTCTGGATCATTAAGAACCAACTATTCAGAAATATGGAACTTAGCCATCAACTTAGCTCGATTTCTATTTCTATAATCTGAAATACTCAATGCTCACTTTCACATTGGCTTTGCAAATCTGTTCTTGCCTTTTTATACTTAAAAATAAATGAAACAAAATTTAAAAGTTCTATGACAATACAAAATAAGAGTCCTTAATAAGACCTTAGCTACCTATCCACTGTGAATTTGAACATCACATTTACCTAATGTAACTTATAAAGAGTTCTCTGAAAATGTATAGGTTGTAAGATTAATACCCATTGGTCTTATTTATAAGATCCCACTAAATGGGATGTCACCATAACTTGAATCCCATGCTTCCAACCTGTTGTACATGACAGTCAATCACAAATTATTGTGCACTTATTATGGCTCTTATTATATGGCCTTGAGCTATATAAAACATATTCTTTTCCCTTAGTAAGTTTAAAGGACTGTGGAGAGATAAAAAATTAAGTAACATTGTAAAAGTAAAAAAATTTAAAAAACCAGTTTGCTTACTAAATTTCTTCTGTCTTTCCCTATTATCAATAACATGCTCTAGCCCTGGCTGGTGTAGCTCAGTGGATTGAGCGTGGGCCTGCGAACCACACGATCGCAGTTCGATTCCCAGTCAGGGCACATGCCTGGGTTGCAGGCCAGTCCCCAGCAGGGGACTCACGAGAGGCAACCATACATTGATATTTCTCTCTTTCCCTTCCCCTCTAAAGATAAATAAATAAAATATAAAAAAAAAATAACATGCTCTAGTCTTATGCCTCCATTCCTGAGAATAGAACAGGGCTTCCCTGGGCATATTTTTAAGTGTATGATTCTTGATGATTGTTATGTTTTGTGGTAAGTGATCAATGTTTTGCCTCTCTTTGTAATATAAAATATATTCCCATAAAAGTCCTATCAAATATTTGAGCTCGATTCTATTTTGCATCCCGACTCACAGGATAACAAGATTTAGAAAGCATTATGTGTCAGATCTCCCTAAAAAGGTCTGCAGTCAGATGTGGAGGAGCCAGTGTAACCGAGCAGATAACAGCATGCACATTCTGTTTAGCAATGGCTCATTATTTTCAAAAGCCATATGTTATGATACTATGTTTGGGACATCTAATATGGTGTCTGTCTGTAGGTTGTTCATAAACAAATTGTGGATGAAAAATTTGAAACATATAATTTCTTATTTACTGACTAGCATAGATTCTTCTAGAAAAGGTTTATAGATATTAATGTAGTTTTTCATAGTTATATCGCTTTTAAAATTGAAGTCCACCTTTTGTGTAAGCTACCTCAGGAACTAACAATAAGGAAAATAACTTTTATCAATAACATGTGATGTACTCTATACAATAAAGTCATTAATAGCATCTTCTAAGGAATCTCTTCATATCAGAATGGCTTTTCTACATGAGGCAGAGAGCTGTCAGGCAGGTAGGTTTTGCAATGCTCCTTTGAAACCAGAAAACTCATGACCAGAACTGACATGTTCTTTTCCAGGTTTGAGCTGACCCTCAGGAGTCAGCTCAAACATCCCAATTGGCTTCAAGTCCTCGACAGGATAAAAGCTTTCACTCACCCTTATGAATTGATCTGAGTATATCTTTCCTCCTTGGAGTGTGGAGGAGGTTCAAATTTGGTTTCATCTACAAATATAAGTTCGGATCATTTATCCATATTTCCAATTAAAAAAATAAGATCAACCTTATTTCCAGATTTCTTTGTCAAGGTATATCATTGTAGATTGGTACCAAATGAAGANCCTTTTGTGTAAGCTACCTCAGGAACTAACAATAAGGAAAATAACTTTTATCAATAACATGTGATGCACTCTATACAATAAAGTCATTAATAGCATCTTCTAAGGAATCTCTTCATATCAGAATGGCTTTTCTACATGAGGCAGAGAGCTGTCAGGCAGGTAGGTTTTGTAATGCTCCTTTGAAACCAGAAAACTCATGACCAGAACTGACATGTTCTTTTCCAGGTTTGAGCTGACCCTCAGGAGTCAGCTCAAACATCCCAATTGGCTTCAAGTCCTCGACAGGATAAAAGCTTTCACTCACCCTTATGAATTGATCTGAGTATATCTTTCCTCCTTGGAGTGTGGAGGAGGTTCAAATTTGGTTTCATCTACAAATATAAGTTCGGATCATTTATCCATATTTCCAATTAAAAAAATAAGATCAACCTTATTTCCAGATTTCTTTGTCAAGGTATATCATTGTAGATTGGTACCAAATGAAGACATATAATTATGTAAACTTTTCTTTCAGTGTGAACAAATTCTGTGTGGAAGTCATTCCTTAACATTTAGGTTGAAAGTATTTATTTTATTTTATTTTATTTTTATTGATTATGCTGTTACAGTTGTCCCAATTTTCCCACTTGGCCCCCTCTGCCCAGCATGCTCCCTCTCTCTGGTGATCCCCACCCCTTTGTTCATGTCCATGGGTCATGTGTCTAATTCCTTTGGCAACTCCACTTCCTATGCTTGCTCTTAACATCCCCCTTCCTATTCTGTAACTACCAATTTGTCCTTCTTAATACCTTCGTCTTTTCCCGTAATCCCCAAAGCCCCTCCCCACTGGCCACCATCCAAATGTTCTCCACATCTATTCTGTTTCTGTTCTGCTTGTTTGCTTAATCTGTTTTTTAGATTCAATGGTCAATAGTTATGTACTTATTGGCATTTCAATGTTTATATTTTTTATCTTCTTTTTCTTAAATAAGTCCCTTTAACATTTCGTATAACAATGCTTTGGTGATGATAAACTCCTTTAGTTTTTTCTTGTCTGGGAAGCTCTTTATCTGCCCCTCCATTCTAAATGATAGCCTTGCTGGGTAGAGCATCTGGGTGATAGGTCCCCCCTTTTCATGACTTTGAATCTTTCCTGCCAATTCCTTTTATCCTGCAAAGTTTCTTTTGAGAAATCAGCTGACAGTCTTATGGGAACCCTCCTGTAGCTTACTAATGGCTTTACTCTTGCTGCTTTTAAGATCCTCTCTTTATCTTCAACTATTGGCATTTTAATTATGATGCATCTTGGTGTGGTCCACTTTGCATCCATCCTGTTTGGGACTCTGCGTTTCCTGGACATCTATGTTAATTTCCTTCACTAAATTAGGAGAGTTTTCTTTCATCGTTTCTTCAAATAGGTTTCCAATTCCTTGTTCTTTCTCTTCTCCTTCTGCCACCTCTATGATGCAAATGTTGGAATGCTTGAAGTTGTCCCCAAGGCTCCTTACACTATCTTCATTTTTTTTGAATTTTTCTTCTCATATTGATTGGACACCTTTTCTTTCTTATGTTCCAAATCATTGATTTTATTCTTGGCTTCATCAACTCTACTGTTGTTTTCATGTAAATTGTTCTTTGTTTAAATTAGTATCTCCTTCATTTTTGATTGGATCATTTTTATGCTGTTGAAGTACCCACTGAATTCCTTGAGCATCCTTATAACCAGTGTTTTCAACTCTCTATCTGTTAGATTGCTTGTCATCGTTTTGTTAAGATCTTCTTCTGGAATTTTTTTCTGTTCTTTTGTTTGGGTCATGTTTCTTTGTTTCTGCATTTTGGCAGCCTCCCTGTGTTTGTTTCTATGTATTAGGCAGAACTGCTTTGACTCTGTGTCTTGGTAGTGTGGCCTAATGAAGAAGGTGTCCTCTAGGGTAGAGTGGCACAGCCTCCCCTATCCCCCAAATTGAGTATGTGAGGTACACCTTCTATGTGCACTGAGTACTTCCTCCTCTTGTAGTTAAGACTTGAATGCTCTCAGCTGATTAATGGGAGAGATTTACCCAGGCCAGATAGCTGGTAGGCTTGGCTGTTACCACTGCCTAGCAATCACCTCCCTCCATGGCTCGTGGAGGTGATTGGGTGGTGGTGGTCTGGTATGGTCTGTAACTATCTGCTGGGTGCTCAGGCTCTGGGTTTTCCCAGGGGGTGCAGGCCAAGGTCAGCCATCACCTGTGTTCCATCTGTGGTACCTTGGCATAAACTATAAAGCAAAATGTAGACGGCTGCTGCTAGTGCTGGGCTTGGGGACATTCAGGAGAATTATGGGGGCTAAGCTCAGCCATTGCTTACTTAAGCAGATTTAGGAAGGTCTGAGCTTGCACCTAGCCCAGCCATAGGCATGGAAAAACCTCTCTTAACAGTTGGATGAATCCGCGAGTTGGATGGGGTGGAGCTTTAGGTAGTGGTCAGGGTGGGGCTGTGTGAGCCAGGTTGATGGAGACTTCGATATGGTGCTGCTACACAGTGGCTATATGTGGGAGAGGGCTCAGAAGAGTAACAGTGGACAGTTTCTGCAGTTCTGTCTGCCAGCTATCTCTCTGCTGCCAGACACTTCAGTGCCTCCTCCTATGCCACTTGTGCCTTTCAAGGCGCTGCCCTCACGGTGGAGCTGACAGGAAGTGGATCTGTGTAAGTCCTAAGTCTGTGTGCAGGGCCTTCAGGAGGAGATGATTTAGTATTTAGCAGTTTCTCCCGATGACTCAACCCCTACTGGTTTTATAGACAGAAGCTATGGGTCATCTTCCTGGTGTTGGAACCCTGGGCTGGGTGGTTTGGTGTGGAGCTGGGATCCCTCATTCCCGAGATACCCCTCTGTTCATTTCCACCACACATGGGTTTGCAACCGGCCTGTTCTGCATCTCCCTGTTTCCATCCCTCCGCACTTCCTATTCGTTTGGGTGAATGTGATTTCTTTGATTCCTTGATTGTTGGACTTCCATGCAGCTCAGTTTTTTGACAGTTCTGAGCGATGGTTGTTCTGCAGTTTAGCTGTGATTTTGCTAAGGTTGTGTGAGGAGGTGAGCCACGTTTACCTGTACCTCCATCTTTGATAATTATTTTTTGTAACAAGTAGAGATCAACAAAGCAATCATACAGTTTCTAAGAACAAAGTCTGGGTCTGAGTAGTGAGTACTTTCTTTTTTAACTACTGTGAGTTCAGTTGCAAGGACATCCTCTAGATGGTAATGTCTCTTTGCTTTCACAGTAACACTCTTGAGTTCTTTGTGCTAAAGCAATGATAAGCTGATAAGAAACCGTTTTTTTTCCAAGATAACTCTTTTTTTTTATGGTGGCCAATAGAGATGGTACAATTAAACATGTTAACTGGAGTTCTGAGAAAGATTATATTAAAACATATGGGCATTTTTGTGCCTCATACTTCTTAATTACCTTTAACTCCCTATATGACAAATTCCGAGGAAAGGCAGAAAAGACAAGAATCTGAAAGAAAAGTCTCAAAATGTTATCCTGCCCTTACTTCCAGAAGCATCAACAAATAGCAGCAAAGGTAAATATGTCACCCAGTCTTTGTAAATCAGATGTTACTTCCAGATGTTGTTCAAGGAAAAAAATACGCGAGAGAAAATGAGACACTCTTTCTAGGTCCTATTAAAGTCAGAGTAGAAAATCTAAACAAATCAAAGTGAAAATTTAAAAATGTAGTTTGGAGTCTATTTTCCATCATTGCTATTTTGCTTCAATCTGCAAAGTCAGTCCTCTCCTTCCATCTTTCAAAACATTCTTTAGACATCCACTAAATGCCAGATACCAGTATATAAGGACATTAAGACCCAGTTCTTGCCCTCATGCAGCTTCCAGTCTCATGTTGGGAATGAACTAGAAATCGAAGAAATGACCATATCTGATGATGAGAGCTCATGTGAGGCTGGAGAGAGGCAGGGAGCAGGGAGGGTGCAGGAAGGATTGGGTGGGACTGTATTCTAGACAGTAGGGATACATTTACACTTAATTTTTTAAGCAAATGGGTTTTCAGAAAGACCTTTCCTAAATGATTTTTCCCATTTTTGTGAAATGTTAGTTGACCCAAAAGAATTTTAGCTACACTGAAAATTACATACAATTCTGTATCTTCAAAATCAGACGAAACTGCCTGCTCGATGCAGTTGTTTTATGTCATTATGTTCAACGTGGCAGGACTCATTACTTCCCAGCTGGCATTTTGCACGCCTGCAAACTCCTTTTCTTGGTACAAATGATCTTGGGCTGGAAAACTTAGAGCTGTTGGTTCTGTTCTCAGGGTGGGTTGATTAGTGTCCTGTCTCCTTTATGTGACATGAGACATTGATTGACTTTTAGCCACATAAAGCAATAATTATGCTGTCCCTACTTTCAGTTTCTGTTTTCTCTAATAATTAAGGCTTGAAAGAGAAAACCCAGTTACATTCAAAATGTTCTATAGAAAATGTCAACCTAGCATCAGTGTGACTGTAGACTATGAAAGTTTCTAGAAATGATTAGTTAAAGTTAAATTGTATTTTCTGTACTTTGATTAAGCACAGTGAGAGGTGACAAATTTAATAAAAATATTAACTCTGTGTACACGGGGATAGTGATGTGAAAAAATTAAAATGATTGTGTGGGTTATTAAAAAAAAACAGTGTGTTCAGTGTCCTTAGTCAGGATTTAAAAAGTTGGTGGAGCTTGTTGCATAATTACTGAAATTCTTCATTCTGCTCCCCCAGGTGGTTCCACTGGGACTAGAGCCTGGAAGGTGGGTTGAGCAGAGAAGGGGATGTAAATTCTGACACAGAGCTATACTGTTTTACTCTCCAGTTAATTATTTAAAATGACTAAGTCTTTCTTTGGTATCTGTCTTCTTTCATTAATGGAGGGATTTCTTTTCAGTAACTAATGTGTTCTTTCTGGTCAAGTGGTTTATCTTTAATGCCCCCAAACCACTAGCTACACTATGGCTACTTACACATCTGGGTAGTCTGAGCAGACACTGAGTGTGCTCCTGCCCCCCGCAGTTCCACTTTTACCACATTCATGTGACTCCGTTGTCATTCTTTCCCGCTAAGGCTGGGTGCCCTGTGTCTTGTCTTGCTCACCCAGGCACCCCAGAGCCTATAGGGACACCTGACTAAAATAAACTTCTGTCCAGTGGATGAATAACTGAATGAGTGAGTGATTGAATATAGAAACCATAGAAAAGTGCTCAGAATAAATACAGCTTTTAAATGCCTGTTCATTTATTGTCCTGTTGTTGGGGAAATTGTTTAATATTGTTCCACTTAAGTCTCCAGGTTTGTATTTTGCAAAGTTTACATTGGTTTGATTACCCTTTTTTCCCCCACAAGGATGTTTTTATTAAAGAGCATGGCAGATTTTATGTCCCAGTACATTCTATCCATATGTTTTTCTTAAAATGTGGTATTGACATTCTTCCAATGAGGGTGAGTTCTCGATTCCCAGAACTGAGCATGGGCTAGCCTTAGTGACTTGCTCCTAAGGGATTGTGGTGCTGAACGTGACTGAGTGACTTCTGCCGGGGTAGGTCATCAAAGGTGAACAGCTTCCACCTGGCTCTCTCTTCCTGCTCTATTGAGACACTTGTCCTTGGAGCCTGGCCATCATGCTGTGAGAAAACCCAGGCCATTAGACAGTGTTCTAGTTAACACTCCCAGCCAAGGTCTCAGCCCACAGCCAAAATCCTCTACCAGACATATGAGTGAGGGTGCCTGCAGATGACTTTTATCCCCTTGCAGCAATCCAGCTGAGGCCCCAGATGTCACGGAGAAGAGAAAAGCCATCTTGCTGTAGCCAATTCGAATTCTGTGGCCATATGAAATGCTTATTTTCTGCTACCACATTTGGGTGAATTCTTTTTTTGCAGCCATAGTTAATGAAAGACAAGTTTAGCTTTTATTTTTGTTTTGTTTAAGTTACTTGTTAAGATATAATTCACTTATTATAAAACTACCCATCTTATTTTTTAAAATATATTTTATTGATTATACCATTACAATTGTTCTATTCCCCCCCTTCATTCCCCTCCATCCGCACCCTCCCTCCCCCACCATTCTCCCCCCCTTAGTTTATAACCACGTGTCTCAAGTTCTTTAGATTCTATATTTCCCCCACTATTCTCGCCCTCCCCCCTATCTATTTTCTACTTACCATCTATGCTATTTTCTGTGCCTTCTCCCACCTTCTCCCCCTCTCACCCCCCTGTTTCTAACCCTCCATGTGTTCTTCATTTCTATGGTTCCACTCCTGATCTAGCTGTCCTCTTGGTTTGCTTTTGTTTTAGGTGTGGTTGTTAATAACTGTGAGTTTGCTGTCCTTTCACTGTTCATATTTTTCATCTTCTTTTTCTTATATAAGTCCCTTTAGCATTTCATATAATAAGGGCTTGGTGATGATGAACTCCTTGAACTTGACCTTATCTGAGAAGCACTTTATCTGTCCTTCCATTCTAAATGAAAGTTTTGCTGGATAAAGCAATCTTGGCTGTAGGTCTTTGGATTTCATGACTTGGAATACTTCTTTCCAGCCCCTTCTTGCCTGTAAGGTCTCTTTTGAGAAATCTGCTGACAGTCTGATGGGTACTCCTTTGTAGGTGACTGTCCCCTTATCCCTTGCTGCTTCTAGGATTCTCTCCTTCATTTTGGTCTTGGCTAATGTAATGATGATGTGCCTTGGTGTGTTCCTTCTTGGGTCCAACTTCTTTGGCACTCTCTGAGCTTCCTGGATTTCCTGGAAGTCTATTTCCTTTGCCAGACTGGGGAAGTTCTCCTTTATTGTTTGTTCAAATACGTTTTCCGCTCATGGCTGTTTCTTTCCCCCTTCTGGTACCCCTATAATTTGGATGTTGGAACGTTTAAAGATGTCCTGGAGGTTCCTAAGCCTCTCCTCATTTTTTTGAATTCTCATTTCTTCATTCCTTTCTGGTGGGATGTTTTGTTCTCCCTTCTGGTCCATTCCATTGATTTGAGTCCCAGTTTCCTTTCCATCACTATTGGTTTCCTGTGCATCTCCCTTCATTTCAATTAGTTTAGCCTTCCTCTAATTTGTGACTTTGTTCCTCTAATTTGTGACTATAATCTACCAGTTCTGTGAGCATCCTGATAAATAGTGTCTTGAATTGTGCTTCTGAGAGGCTGGCAATTTCTCAGTCGCTTAGAGTTATTGGCTCTGGGACTTTGAGTTCTTCTTGTGCCATCTTTCGGGTTGTTCGTGCCTGTTGCATAGCAGGATCAGAGCCCTAAAGTGTTCACTAGAACAGGGCAACTAAGTCGCTGGGTTGTGATGCTATATGTGGGGGCGGGGTCAAAGAGGGACTATGGCGTCCTGTTCGCCGCCTGCCGCCACGGCCCTCACCGGTGCCGCAGTTGCTGCCATCACCTGGCCCACGCGTTTCATCACACTACATGCGAATGTGCCACCGCCGTCAGCCCTCGCCCCCTGGGGCCTGCGTGGTCTGTCTCACTGTGCGCGAATATGTGCCCGCGGTCTGCCCCGCACCCCAGCTGGTTCCCGTCTGCCTGTGCGCCTGGGTCGGGGGCCCTGTCCTGCCCGACCCTGCTCGCTGCTGGCTCTGCCCCTCTTACCGTCCGGACTTCCGTATAATTCAATTTTCTGTCCTTTGGTTGTGTCTTTGTTTCTCCAAACCTTTGTTGTATTCAAACTTGGTTGTGGGAGAAGGCACAGTGTTTCCACCTATGCCTCCATCTTGGCGGAAGTGCCAAAACTACCCATCTTAAAATTTACATTTCAGTGGCCTTAGATTGTGCACAAGGTTGTGCAACCATGACTGCTATCTAATTCCTCAACATTTTCATCACCCCTAAAAAAAAACCCGTACCTGTTAGCCATCTCCCCCATTCCTCCTAGCCTGTGGCAACCTTTAATCTACTTTCTGTCTCTATAGATTAAATATCTGTTCTGGACATTCATATCAATGGAACTATAAACTATGGCCTTTTTTTGTCAGGTTTCTTTCACTTATCATAATGCTTTCAAAGTTCATTCTTGCTGTAGCATATAGCAGCGCTTCATTCCTTAGGAAATATTCTGGTGTTTGAGTATAACGCATTTTGTTTATCTATTCAACAGTTGATGGACATTTGGGTAATTTGCACTTTTTGGCTATTGAGAATAATGCTGCTATGAATATTCATGAGTGAGCACAAAATATTCATCTTTGTGCAAAAAGATGTTTTCAATTCTCTTGGGTATATACTAAGAATGGTAACTTTGCATTAAAATTTTTGTCCAAAACAGCCATACTAATTTATATTCTCATCACTGATATATGAATTTCTGCACCTCTTTTCAACAGTATTTGTTATTTTCTGTTTTGTTGTTGCCATTATTATTGTTAGTAGTAGCAGTTATACTACTGCTACTCACATCCAAGTGAGTGTGAAGTAGTGTGTCATTGTGGGTTTGATTTGCATATCTCTATCACTTAATGATCTTTAGCTTCTTTTCATGACTCATAAAGATCCTTTACAAAGGATCTTTAGCCAATGACTGATGGCTTATTAGTCATTTGTTACATCTTAGAAGAAATGTCTATTCAAATCCTTTGATTTAGTGCACAAACAACTAACAAGCAAAATAGAGACAGACACAAATATAGAGAGCAGGCTGACAGCTCTAAGGGAGGTTCGGGGGTATAAAAAAGATCAAGCAAAAAAAGGAAAAGAATTCAGGAAGGCAGACAACAGTTTGGTAATTGCAGGGGGGCAGGGGAAGTGGGTGGAGTTGGAAGAGGGTATGGGGATAAGTGGTGATGGAAAAATACAATAGAAATGAAAAATCCTTTGCCCATTTTAAAATTGGGTTATTTGTCTTTTCATTTTGAGTTGTATGGGAGATTATATATTCTGGATGTTAGACTCATTCAGATTTGTAATAATTTTTCCCACTTTTCACTTTCTCAGCAGTATTCTTTGTTGCACTATTTTTTAAATGTGTGATATATTTTTTGTAACATCTGATGTATCTATTTTTCTTTGTGCTTTAAGGAACCACCACCTAGTCCAACATCATAAAGCTTTTCTGTTATGCTCTCTTCTGAAAATTTTATCTCTTACATTTAGGTCTTTGATCCATTTTGAATTAATTTTTGTATATAGTGTGAGGTAGGAAGCCCAAACGCATTCTTTTGCATGTGGGCATCTAGTCATGTCAGCACTATTTTTGAAAAGACTATACTTTCCCTATTGAATCGTCTTGGCTCCCTTATTAAAATCTATTAACCATAGATATAAAGGATTATATCCAGACTCTCTATTCAATTCCACTGATTTGTATATCCACTCTCATGCCAGTACCACACTGTCTTGATTACTAATGCTTAGTCGTTAAGTTTTGAAATTGTAAAGTGAGAATTCTCCAACTTTGTTCTTCTTTCTCAAGATAATTTGGGCTATGCTGGACCTCCTGCATTGCCTTATACATGTTAGGATCAGCTTGACAATTTCTGTAAAAAAAAAGGCAGAATTTTCATAAGGATTGCACTGAATACATAGATCGATCTGGAAAGCATAGCCATTTGAATATCATTTTCCACTCCATATGCGTGTAATGTCTTTCTATTCAGGTCTTCTATAATTTTTTTCAACAATGTTTATAATTTTAACATACAAATATTTCACTCAATTGGTTAAATTTATTTCTAGGTATTATTTTGAGGCTATTAGAAATAGAATTATTTTTATTAATTATATTTTTGGATAACTTATACTAGTATACAGAGATACAGCTAATTTTTATATATTGACCTCTAACCTGCAAACTTGGTGAACCTATTTAATAGCTCTGACATTTGTGTGTGTGTGTGTTGCTTAGGACTTTTTATATGCAGAGTAATGTAATCTGCAAATAGAGATACATGTACTGCTTCCTTTCCAGTCTGGATGCTTTCAATTTTATTCTTGCCTAATTTGTTTTGGTTATAACCTCTAGTACAATGTTAAATTGAAAAGTTGAAAGTAGACATCTCATTGTGTTCTCGATCTGGAGGGGTGGAGCTTTAAATTTTTATCATTAAGTATAATGCTAGATGTGAGTTTTTCATTGATGTCCTTTATCAGATTGAGGAAATTTCTTTGCTTCCTACTTTGCTGAGTGCTGACACCATGAAAGGGAATGAGATTTTGTCTAATGTTTTTTCTGTGTCTATTGAGATGGTCATGTGTTTTTTTTCTTTTATTCTGTTTAAATGGTGTATTACAGTGAGTAAATCAAAGCTCCGTGGTTTTAAGAGGCTTAGCCAGTGAATGGTGGAAATACGGTTCCAATCCACATCTTCAGTCTCCATGCCAGCTGCTGGTTCCACCTGCTACAGCTGCCCTCTCAGATGCTTGCCGTATCTCTCACACAAATCCAGATGGGAAGACCACACACGCTGACTCCCTAAATGCCACACAAAGAAGAATGTTCCGGATTCAACTTTTTGTCTTTTCTTCATGACTTTTAGCCTTTTGGCATTCATCGCTTATAAAATGACAACTCCTGAAGGTGAAGGTGGGTTGTAACTTAATTATTATATACTAGACATAATTACTTTTTGCATCATACTTTTGACTCTAGTAGATTTTTTTCTTGTTTGGTTGTGTTTCTTTTAAACTAGTAAATGATGAAGAAGTCTGCAGTAAATAGGTACAGGCATAATAAAGGATAGGGCAAAGGTAGGGTTATACTTGTGAGTATGTGAAACATAGAGTTTATTTTTGTATTATTCTTTATTAATGATTATTTTTTTCATATAAACAACTGTAAATTTACTTTTGCCTCACCCTATGTATAAAGCATGGACATCTCCACCTCTATCACTAGCTTGGCCTCTATCTCTATATCTATACTAATATCAGTATATCTGTATAAAAGTACAAATATAGATAAAGATATGTAGAGCAAGAGTATGGAGAGAATAGAGAAGTACAGTACTGCCTCACGTCCCCCATTTAGATGGCAGTTCCTCGGATTCTAAAGAGAACAAAGTGTTAGGGTTATAAGGATACTTCAGGATCTTAAATTAGTTAGAAAAGTTTAGAAAGTAAAGAAAGTTTAGCATTTTGAATAGCTCTCTCTATATGTATATACATAAAAGAAAACTGTATATGTACACACACACACACACACACACACACACACACACACACACAGTTTTTGCTAATGGACCGTAAGGTACAAATCATTGAATCATTCAAAAGAAATGGCTCCTATTTTTTAAAAAGAGTGTTTTCTCTTTTTTATTTTTAGAGAAGATTCTAAAATATACTGCATGTTTCCTTGCATTTTTTAAGCTAATATTTGTCAGTAATTGTGATATATCTGACACTGTGTGAAACATACTATCTGCACTCTCATTTAATCTTACCCCCAATATATAAGATAGGCACTGTCACCGTTATTTTACAAAAGGACCTGAGGCCTAAAAACATCAAGAAACTTAGTCAACTTCTAGTCAAGATGGTGGTATAGGTAAACATGGCTCTCCTCCTCACACAACCACATCAACATTACAATTAAGTATAGAAAAATTATTACTCAGAACTGTCAGAAATTGAGCTAAATGGCAGTTTGACAACTGCAGACTTCAAGATAGCACATCCACCCAGACTTGTAAGAGAGGTAGACATGTGAAGCAGGCTGGCCCCTCAGCCACGTGTCCCATGTGTTTAATCTCCCAGAGAATAAAATATTAAAGGGGTTCATTGTCACCAAACCATTATTATATGAAATGTTAAAGGCACTTATTTAAGAAAAGAAGATTGAGACGATGAACAATAAAATGGCAATAAATACATGTCTTTCAACAACTGAACTAAAAACAAACTAAGCAAACAAGGAGAACAAAGACAGAATCATGAATACAGAGAGTGTTTTGATGGTCGCTTGATGGGATAAAGGTGTGGAGGAATGGTTGAAGAAGTGAAGGGATTAAGAAGTACAAATAAGTAGTTACAGAATAGTTAGGGTGATGTAAAGTATGGTATAGGACATGGAGTAACCAAAGAACTTATATGTATGACCCATGGCCATTAACAATAATGTGAGGATTGCCTTAGGGAGTGGGTGGTGCTAGGTGGAGAGAGGTAAATAGGGAAAAATTGGGACAACTGTAATACCATAATCAATAAATTATAATTAAAAAAGAGATTTGGTCAAGTTCTCAAAACTAGTAGGATGTAGTGAAGCCAAGATTGAAACAAATCCTCTGACTACTCCAACCCAAAACTTGTTTAATCACCTCACTGTACTATCTGTCTGAAAAATTAAACCTTTATGATGACAAAATTAAATATTGCATTGACTTACCTTGGGACCAAGACTACAATACTACAACCCATGTCCAGTATATAGGTCACATACAAATGGTCACCTCTGCACCTGTCAGTGGCCTAATACTCCAGTACTTTTTGAGTTTATGATGCTTCACTCTTTTTTTCTATGTCTTCTTTTGCTGAGCATATAGCCTTTTGTGGTCAAAAGCATGTGGATTGCAGATTTAGAGAGATGTATTCAGTTCCAGCTTTGAACACACTAGCAGTGTGTTCTTATCTTCTTCATCTGTAAAATGGGTGTAGTACTGCTTACTCTGAAGAGGTTGGAAGAGAGAATGTAACTAAGTGTCTAGTACAGTGACTGGCAAGCAGTAAATTCTCAGCCCATGGCACACTATTGTTAAAGCATATCACTGCTGTCAGGTGGCTAACCATGATTTCTCAGTGCTATCAGTGTTCCCATTATATCTGGCTCTTTCTCTAATTTGTAGAGTCTAATCTCTTTGAGTTAGAAAACAGTTCCTGTATTGGTAACATAGCAAACCAGACTTGTGCAAGACATTGGCACTGAGATGAGGGTGCAAAGTCAAGCCAGGAACAAAGCAGGGTTGGAAGTGCTGAGAAAACAGGGACAACATTCCAAAACACAGTCCATGTGCTTGAAACTGAATCAGGGACGTGCCTGGGGCCAGATATTAGGGTAGCACAAGAGATACCAATGGGGGAGCCAAAGTCCATGGCTCAGTCTGGGTCACAAGCTGACAGAGCCAAGAAGAAGATAAAGCACAGGGACTCGGGGAAGGCCTGGCTGGGAGAACTCGTAGCCAGCAGTTGTTTGCATTAATGCTCCTTTTGAAGGCCTGCAGCTTTTCCACAATAAGAATACTTTGATATTTTTTAATAAGTGCAACTTTCCAAGACAAGCATCTGTTTATCAGAAAATAAACTTTAAAATCCAAAGTTAAAGTTTATAGACACTGAGTAAAGACTTAAGGAATATTTCTTTAAGTGATTAGCAGGGATGTTAATAGATATGTTTAGTTTGACTTAGATCCCTTATTTACCAATAGGCTTTTTTGGCTAAGTAATAGATAAATGAATTTTCTGGATTGTATTTATGTGTCAGTGGGGTAGCCAGGTAAAACATAGAATGTAAAAAAAATTTGAATTTCAGATAAACAATGAATAATTTTGTAGTACAAGTATGTTCCAAATATTGCATGGGACATATACTAAGCAAGTACTCATTATTTATGTGAAATTAAATTTAACTAAGTAACTTGTTTGTTTTCTTTTGCTCAAGCTGGAAACCATATGTATGACTGACTATAAAAACATGAATAGTAGTTAATAATTATTGATCATTTCCAGGAAGAGTAATATAATTTAATGTATATTATTTTATTTCTTATAAAAACTGATAAGTTAGATACAACTATGCTCTTCATTTTACAAGTCCTAAAACTGTGGCTTGAAAGAGTCATTTCTAATAGTTTGCAAATTGGTAGAAATAGAGTTCAGGCTCAGATGTGTCTGACTCCAGAGCTGTAAATAACGCATATACCTTTTAATGAGTTTAAATCCACACACATAATCTGAGTATGTGGCTGAGAAGGTAAAATGCGTGTGTCCTGGCTTTCTGTGATATCTGGATTCTGACTACAACATCATTTGTTATGCCTTATGATGTATTCATTAAATGCAGTCATTTTATCTCTTGGCATGTTTTCTTTGATCAAAAAAAGAAGACCCATTCCTGCTTGTTCCAGCTTGGACTGGTATGCTACTGGGCTTTCTCAGCGCGTGCTGATGTTCCCGTGCAGTTGGAGGCTGTGTTCTGGTGACTCACAGAGATCCTCAGACCACGCTGCTGCTCCCGGTGTCTAGCAAGTATCTCATAGCAACGTGTTCTGTTTCGTATTTATTTTTGTTACTTATCTGGCCTTGGGAACTCTGCTGGGGGAAACATTAGTTCAATATGGATAGATTGGCCACTTTCCAGGAGCTAATTGTCGGCAATTGTCCCTTGCCATTAAATATTAAGTATTACAAGTAGGTGAAGCTAATAAAACCACTTAAGAAAATGGATGTCGATATCACACCTACAGATGGACATCTAAAGCTGTGTTGGTGCCAGCCTTACATGTGTTTGGGGATTTGGGGTTTTTTGCCTGTTTATCACAACGAATCTCTTTTAAGTAGTTACTTTATCACTGGAAACCAAACTGCCACCATCTAAATCGGAAAACTATATTGACTTTTAAGGAATGTGTTATTGAAGATCAGAATACTACAGTTTACGTCTCCTGTCAGCTCTTCTGTTGTTATTGGCTTCTATTGGAAACACTCTGAAGGTATTTACTGTTGACACGACTAAAGCAATTACATAAAAGGTTTTCCAATAATGTCTAGAAATGTATCGTTTATTGCATTTAACATTAAGAATTTATGGCAATTCAGGAGCTCATTGTCATTAAACCAGAAATCATTATTCCAGGAGAAACAGAGAAACATTAGTTTTATTTTTAAAAAGAAATTGTGGGCAATGCCTCTAAAAACAAAAGCACAAAAGCATTGGAAAAACTTAATCCATTAGAAAAGTCTATGCTTTTTGTCTGCATCATATATTCACATTCATGTCCTTTTGTCCAAAAGTCCATCAGTATTTGATTTATTATTTTATGGCTATTTGCCTATTTTTAATTAGATCACATGAAAAAATCAGGATTCTGTTTATTGAGTTCTGGTTTCATATTTGAAAATACATGTCACGGAAATATATTTTCAACTAATGAAGTCTTGTTCTATAGAAACAATCAAATGATTCATTGGATGTTTCACATTTCCTCTGGGTGTCTATGTCAGTATGCTCACAGCCTGAATCTACTCTGATACACTGGCAAGATGAAATGATCTTTCTTATGGCATGACAGTGTTCAAAGGGAAATGAGTGTACTGTTTTTTTCATGCAAAAATCTGACTGAATCTGAGACAGTAATTGTGAAACCTTCCAAATGAACCATCAAATTATAGAATTTGGGAACTCATGACAAAAGAAATAGTTCTTCAAATTCTTCAGCTACCAAGAAAGTAAAAGGGTCATGAAGCTTGCAGGCATGATTGTCAGGTGGCTGGGACGACATGGAGTCTTATTTTGGTTGCCTCAAACATCATAGAATAGTCTATAAGGTTCTCAGAGGTCACCACATGTATTGATTTAAAGGCATAGTTTTATTTATTTTTTGTAAAGATTTTATTTATTTATCTTTAGAGAGGAAAGGAAGGAGAGAAGGAGAGAAACATCAATGTATGGTTGCCTCTCGCGAGTCCCCTGCTGGGGACTGGCCTGCAACCCAGGCATGTGCCCTGACTGGGAATCGAACCGTGATCCTGTGGTTCGCAGGCCCGTGCTCAATCCACTGAGCTACACCAGCCAGGGCTAAAGGCACATTTTTAAATTCTGAAGACAATGACATTTGCACACTAAAGCACATGCCATTTAGTTTTATCTGGTTAACCTGACACACAATCCACTACAAAGCAACACATTCTAAAATCAGTGTTTAAAGAGTTTAAAGAAAAAAAAAACCCCAACTGGTGCTAATATGAGAAAATCCAGGATAACACTAGCGACAAGTCTCTAATAAAGTCAGAGTAGTATTAGTGCTTTCTGAGAGTTTGCCACCTTTTCTTACTTCTCTGCTTTTTATTTTAAGCATAGCGTTTTAAAATTGCTATTTCTTGAGGGGCCATAGATTTTGTTACAATCTTTGGAGAAGCCTAAAAGAAAAATAAAGGGTACATAATATTCTAATCTTCTTCCATGATCTTATTTTTAATGGGATATTTTTTAGTAAAGAAGCACTCACCCCCCCGAATCATGTCTTGCTTCACACTTCATGAATTAATAGTCAAGAACTCCATATGAAGGGAATAACTATTTACACATTTAACCCCAAATATCTTGATTGTTTCTGTTTCTATGCAGTTACAGTGAATTTTCTCTAAAACAGCAATTAGTAAATCTTTAAAAATTCTTTTATTATGGGAAATCATCTCCAACATACACAAGGAAAGAATTATAAAATGAACACAGTGTACTATTTCCCCAACTTCACCAGTTTTCAATATGTGTATGATTGTTTCAACTGTTTTGTCAACCACATACCTCTTCTCTGCCCCTGTTATACCAAATCCTGACATTATATCATTTCTCCTGTAAATGTGTCGTTATGTAGTTCTAAAAGACAAAGATACTTTTTTAAAAAGCATAATTCTATATCACGTCCTAAAAATAACACTAATTTGCTAGGATTATCAAATATCTAGGTCACATTTCTCAGAAATTTTTAGTTTGTTTATTTGAAATAGGACCAATTAAAGTCCATACTTTGTGGTTTATTAGTATGTCTTAAAAGTTTATTTAAGGAATTTGTGGCATAAAGTTGGCCATTGGTATGTTTTTCTATGTAACGACCTTTGTCTTACTTCTAAGGTGGTGAAAGTAAAACACAAGGCTTTAATTGATATTTTATTTTTGTTAATACCATGGGGAAAAAGTAAGTAAAATAATCAGTTTTGTTATATCTTAATCTAAGCATTGTTTACTTAAAAAAATCTGGTTGATTTATTTCCTTTTTATTTAGATATTTTCTTATTTTGCAGATGTAAAGACAAATGGTAAATATAAATTTAGATGTTGACATGTTTAAAGTTTTGGCATTGATAGGTATCTTTAAAAAAACAACTTTCAGATTGACATAATTAAAACCGTGGTCTTATGCTATTGATATTTTATATGGCAATATAATAACACATTTTTCTTATTTATATCAAGATCTTTAATTTCATTCTTAGTTTATCTTGATTAGGAATTAAGATTCTTTTTCTGAACCATGGAAGTTGAATATAAAACTGTCAAGATATTTATGTACACCATTTAGATATAATTTATAGGATTGATTGTAACTAGAACTATAGTTAGAGAGAAATCAGTTCCCAGCAAAATAAGCCACTAAACATTTTATTTTCTTTTGTTAAAAAACTCTTACCATTTATACTTAATTTTATGCTAGATATGCATTAGATTTAAAAGAGCCTTTTCAATGAGAAGTTTCTATTCAGAAGAAATGAGTTGGATTTCTTTTTCTTCTTGAATTATTCAATTCACTTATCCAGGGCATATATGATATAAAGATATCATTTAAGAGCATCTTTTATTAATTATACTTCCTTATTTGCTAATCAGGATGAAGCATAAGAACTGGAAGTTGATAATATGACTTACTATTGCTTAACAGGTACCTAATTTACTAAGACCAATAGAGGTTTTATTTGTTTGTTACCAAATACGTTAAATGATGCAAAGTGCTTTTCTTTTTTCTTAATATACATGTTCTCTTAATTATCATGATTCTTCAAAAGATACACATCTTGGCCTTCGTAAAAGATATGGAATTGCATCATTAGATTTTCAGTTGAATTTTCTAATATGCTTGGCAATTTGAAGCTGATTTCATAAATATATTTTCTGTTAACTTTGTAAATGGCAAATAATACACAGGGAAAGTAGTGGCCCACCCCATCATTATGCCTTCTTCATCTAAAAATAGGTCTCTAAACAAAGCTGCTGTGGACTATGGTAGATCTCTACTCTAGGAACTCAGCTAATGATTATGCGGCACGCAGTGTGTGCTAGACACAGTTGTAAGTACCTTACATGGGTTAATTTTATTCTCATAACACCTCTAACAGAAAGTTACTACGTGTTATTATGATCTCCATTTTGAGCCAAGACAATCTGGCTCCATCGATGTACTTCTATTCATGCCACTAAACTACGTCATAAATAGAAATCAAGTCAGTGGTTGCCTAGGATTAAGCGGAGAATTGACTCTCTGCGGGCACGAGGAAGTTTGTTGTTTGGTTGAGTGGAAATATCCTGTACTGTAATTGTATAGGTGATAACATGCATGTATTCATTTGTACACCTGAGATGGATTTGTTTTATTATATATAAACGACACATTAATAAATTTATAAAATATCATCAGGACCTGCTTTATGGTCTACCATGATTTGGCAGTTTTCAAGTCCAGTGTTCTATGTATGACCTAATTGATACGTAGAGAACACTGTTCTCAAAAACTAGTACTTCCTTCTGAAATGCAGTGGAACGGTTAGCACAGTGTCTCATACGGTAGATCATAAAGGGAAGCGGTCACTATAGATGAGCTTCAGATTGTCCGTATCACTACTGGTTTTCCCTGCTCGTTTCAGCATAGCGAAGAGAGCTCTATCAAATAGATTGTGGTTTTACTTTTACTTTTCATTCTGCCCGTTTTGCATGTATAGTTCCACCATTTTTATTAGATACATATACATTTTTTAGCATTTATATTTGCTGCTGAATTAATGTCTTTATCATTCAGACTAGTTCTTGATTTCTTGTCATGCTTTTTGACTTAAATTCTTAAATTTTATATCATCATAGCCACACCATCTCTTTAAAGTTGTTTGCATAACATCATTTTCTGCCCTTTTGCTTTCAAACTTTCAGTGTCCTATATTTTGTAAGAACATGCACTTGTGTTTGCTTTTGCTTTTATTTTGTTTTTCATATTTTTGGAAATATTTCATTATATTTGAATTTATACTTATTATTTTTTCTATTTGTTTTTAAAATCAGTTCTGTCTGTTTAAATGTTCAAGTTCTTTTTTCCTTTATTTTATTCTTTCACTTAAAGAATTTTTTCTTACTATGCCTTTTTATATCTATTAACTCATTAGTTCCACATTGTTTTACTATCCTTTTACTGTTTAATTTGAGATTACTATGAGCATACCATACTTACTACAGTCTAGTTACAGAGTATAACATGCCATTCTCCAGTAATGCTAGGAATTTAGACCCTTCCTACTTTTTAAAATATCCTTTGTACTTTTTGTTTATCACTGCCATAATTTCAATTCTACATATATGTTTACACATAAAAGTAATTATTATTTTGCTCAGTCAATATTAATTTATATTTATTATGTATTTATCATTTCTATTGTTGTTCATGTCTCACTGAATCTCTCGGTTTCCCGCTGGGGTCATTTTCCTTATGCCAAAGAAACTCCTTTAGTCTTTCTTACAATGTAGATCTCTGGAAATACATATCCTGAAACTTCAGTGAGTGAGGGTGATGAAGTGTGTAAGGAAGGTCTGCAACCCCACCAGGCAGGTCTCTGCAGACCCTGATTTGAGGGAGGACCTTAGGGCAGTGGAAAGCCATCGATGCACTTTAAAAAGGGGAGTGTCATCATTTACGTGGTAAAAATAGTATCCTGACTTTTTTCATGTGGAGTGAGTTAGAAGAGGCAAGACCACAAATAGGAACAGGACAGGCCACTGCATATTCTGTGAGACTCAGTGTAAAATGAAAATGTAAGGCCCTTTGTCAAAAATAAGTTACTTTTTTTCAAAATAGCAACAGTACAGCTTTAAGCAAAACAAAGGTCTCTTCTCAACATGAGGTCTTGTGCCGCTGCACCAGTCTCCTGGTCAGGAAGCCTTTTCTGCATAGGCAGCTCAGGTGAAAAATACTCCTAGAAAAATCTAGAAAAGGGAGGAGGGTGACATAGACTAGGCTGATGGCGATGAAAATGTAAACTACATGGATTAAAATATATTTTGGTGGGTGGAGAAAAATTTTAATGCATTAAATGGTGGCATATTATAAGAGGAAGAATCAGGGATGATTCCCCTGTCATAATAGCAGGAAGAAAGGGAATTGAGTGTTTTCTCCAAGTGGCAAGAAACCCAAAGAAGCAAGGTTTAGAGAAACAAAGTAATGATGTGGAAATAGCAATGGTGGGTGGTGAAGCTACCTATACCACTTGTGAGAAAAGAAAAGAATCTCCAGTTAAAAGGGCTGCAGGGAAGGCTGAGCCCATAATGAGATCCAGATTTTAATTAAGGCAAAGGGTTGCAAAGACTTTCATGGAAGAGACTCAGGATATAGGTTTGTTGGCTGATGGAGGTGTGGGAATTCCAGAGGGCACAGTGTAATAATGGGGATGAGGATGGCTGACAAAGGGGGCCTAATGTAGGATGCTAATTCCATTCCAGTGCCCTTGTCTTAAGTTTCTCCTTGACAGTTTATCAGTGATGAATGTGGTGATGAGAGTGGTAAAGAGTGTGTCCTCTCAGAGAGTCACCGTTCTGTCCCCAGTTAGATCCCAATAAGGTGGCTTATGGCACAAAAGCAAAGTAAACACTCTGTTCAGAGGGTCTGATTATTCTCAGGACCCTCCATGAAGAACTTACCTAGGGCAACACTGGACCTCCCATAGTGTGAGACTTTCCAATTATCTTCATTTTGCAATAATTTGGTGGTTAGTGTCACTTAGATCTTTGAAGAGCATGTGGTTCATCCAAAGTGTATTTTCTAATCTATTCTTAAAATACTTTCAAACAGCCCAAGTTATTAATCTGTGATGTGATAGATATAAAACAAAACAAACTAGATTAAGTTTAATTATTTTGAGCTAGAAGTACACCTTTGAACCTATGAATTATCTCAGTAAGAAGGCAAACCAACGCTAAGCCAAAGTGAAATTAAATATACAGATAAAATGTTGGTGAAATTCTATTTTGTGTATAAATAATACAATTTGTTGGTTTTGTGAGTCAGGCAGATGCATTTCATTCTGAAGCAGCCTTTTGGTTTTTTCACATGATTTGGCTATTCTTGGGTTTCTGAGTCATTCTGTTCTCCACGTTAGTCACTTTTCAATTCCATATTCTCTATTCATGAGGGAGATACAACATTAACCAGTCCAAATTTGGCTATGTGGCTTAATATTCTGAACAAACAGGCCATATATTTACTCCTATTCTTAGCAATACCTTGGGGCATGTTGAATGTAAATAAAATATTTGGGCAATACACTTTAACACTGTAGAATTTCTGGTAAGCGGTGCCAGGAGACCTTGGCATGCGCATTATTGCATAATTGTTTTGATTCAGTTTGGTTGCCCTCTCAACAACTAAAATCCCAATGCAGCAGGAATCCTGACCAAAGGAACAGAAGTGTGGATAACATGGGATGAGCCGAAAGACCCTGCCAACGTTTCTTTCATCCAACAGAAGCAGCATATCTTTCTTGCAGGAGGTGCATCGATATCCCCTACGGTAAATTCCCTGGAAATTCCTTTGACGAAATGAAGAAAATAGTAATGTCTTGGTCTAGAGTGTCATTATGGGAAGTCAGAAGGGCAGGTGTAATTCAAAGGGTGAGGGGACTGGAGAGTGAAATTTGGGATTCCACTTATCTGGGTTGATGAATAGAGCAGAGGGAGAGAGGGAAAGCCCACCTGATAAAGATTCCTGGCGTCTTACTGTGATTTTCTGATGCCCACCTGGTGAAACTGGCTGTTCACTGGGTTGCTGATTTTTGAGGATAGAATAAATGCCTTCCTTATCCTTGTGTCCTCATCACTCAACAGAATGCCTGGCCCGTAGTGGATACGCCATGAATATTTGTGTTGAACTGAATGAAGCGTCAATGGGAAGGTAAAACAGGCCCATTCTTACTCTTTCTTTGTATTGCCCCCAGGGCAGGGCATCGTAATGACCTCCTCGCCCAGCCAGCTTTTACCCCTGGGTTTCAGCAACAGCTCTGAAAACTCCACTGAAAACAAAAAGTTGAATCTGTCCCACTTTTCACGTCTTCTTTCATTCCCCCCTAATTTTCTATTAGGAAAGCTTAGGGAACCAGAGATGCCTTAGCTGCAGGAGAATCCCAGCTCTGGATAGAGGACCTCCCAAGGTAGAGAAACATAGGTGCAGCTTGTCTGGTAAAAGCTATAGATCTGGATTAGGCTCTAGGTCATTTTCTTTGTCGTCAAGAATTGTAATGAACTTGGGATAATTCCTGGCCCCTCAGCCATAACCCCCCAGTTAAGCTGAGCAAGGAGATACTGAGCACCAAATGCAGTGTGCGCTGTTTTGTGCTCCTCATGCTTAATACCTGGTACCACTAAGAAGCTAGATGTTACAATTCATGTGAAGGTTCATTTTCAATGCTTTTTTTGCATGCTTGTGACCATTTTACCCAACTGTCTTCCCCAGGAAGTCACAAAAAAGAAGTATCACAAATGTTATAGAAGAGATACCCAAGAAAGAAGGAACATTTATAGATGCTCAGGCCACAAGGAGATTAACTAAAATAAATTCAGAAGAGCATCCACTGAGGGTAGGGTTAAGGCCAATGTCATTTTTTAGCAGGAGTAAGTACCATGTACTCCTGGGAGTGGAAACCAGTAAGTATGGTGGGGGTTGTAAAGAAAGAAGTAGAGACTGAGAGTAGGTTACATTTTCAAGGAATCTAATCAAAAGGGAAAGGAAAGACAGGGATTGAGACTATAGAAGGGTTGGGGATAAGTAATGGAAGTTTTTTTTTTTTTTTTGGATAGGGGAGACCTGAGTATGTTTAAAAACTAAGAACAAATTCAGTTTTGGCTAATGCTGTATGTGGATAGAGAGGGGCCAGTAGGACCAGGCTGTGAGGCGGAGCAGCAGCCAGCTGGGTGAGGGGTGGGCAGGGCTAGCCTCTGGGTGGCAGAGAAAAGTAAGAGCCCTCTATGAGGGGAGAAAATAATAAACAAACAGACAGGATTTCGATTTATTGAATCTAAAGGGAGACTCCTGACTCAAGGCAGTGTGGTGAAAACAGTAAATAAAACTGTCGTGAAAGGCATTGAAGCGGACCATGGGAAGTAGATCCTGAAGAGACTTCTGATACACTGGGAACACAACCACTTCTCCTCCTGTAGAGCCCCTCTGGGGCACAGGAGGGACCATGAAGGACTCAGACCTGGCTGGGTGAATAAAGATGCCGAAGATACTGGAGGAAGAGTTTGTAGCAGATAGAATAAGGCCCTGAGGATATGAGATGGGGTGGCATCCTGACCACAGGTTAAACAAGTTACTTCATTACATCATACAAGTCATACATGAGATTCTGAACCAAGAAGGACCTTCAGTTTGAAGGCATTTCCTAAATGTATAGATATACAAAGTCTGGGGGGGGATTCAACTTGCTTTGAGTCTTATGGGGTGACCAAAAGTAGATTATAGTTTTGGGTACATGAAACAAAGAGTTTATTCTTTTATTATATATTTTTCCATATGAATAACTATAAACCTACTTTTCCCTGTCCCTGTCTATGCATTAAAATGTTTACCCACTGTTTTTTAAATTCCCAATGTTTTTAACGTTTTTAAGTTTTTTTAATTGAGGTGGCTGAGAGAATAGATATTAAAAGTTCTCATCACAGAAATTTCCAATTTTTAAAACATTCCCCCAAACCATGTTATTTCATATAACACTTGTGTTTAAATGACCTTTAGTAGTTTTTAAATGGTTATTATTCTTTCCAACTGAAAGGATATTTCTTAACCCGTTTTTTATTTCCTGTACCAAACCTCCAAAGTAGTCGTCTTAATTTACATTTAATGAAAATCTCTGCATTTATAGGTTGGTGTTTTCTTTGGACTTCAGTTAATCCTTCAAGAAGAGCGTTAACTCTCTCAAGCTACTGGAACTCCACTTTTTGGAACTCTTATGTTTGCTATTAGGGAGTGACTTTGGCCCAAAGATAACTTGGCTCAATACATATTTTCAACAAAATCACTAATATAATAAATTTCAATCAGAATATTTGGAATAAAATCTGGATTTAGTAAATGATTTGGCATGCAGAATAATTTCATTTGTGACACATTTTATTTTAGTGTTATTCCAAAGCCTTGTTTCTTTATTGTGCCCATTTGTTGTCACTGGTTCCACAAAATCCAGTATTACTTGGAACCAAAATCTAGTATAATGATGCAACTGATCGGGTTGATGAAATTAAATATGTGCATGCAGAAAGAAAATAAATTGAGTGGGGAGGATAAATGCAACAAACAAAATTCATACTAAGGATTGTTTCCTTTCATTTTCTTCTCTTTGGAAAAAAACATTAGTAAAAGGCAGGAATTTTTTCTTAGAAATAGTGTCATTTGCAGTTGATACTTAGTCGATAGGTGCTCATACATCTGAATTATTACTTCTTTGCAAATAATTACTAAGTAAAATTAATGGTCAAAGGTAGTAAATTGAACTTTGAAATTAGCTCTCTAAAAAAAGTTTTATTCACAATTTTTATGGAAATCTTCTAAGTATCTTCCATATTTACCAATGCCATTCTACTTTTTGTCTCTAGAATTGCAGATTTTTTTGATTTGTAAACTTTGACATACATGTGCATTATATAATTTCAAAAATATTTTATTATTTTGCCTTAAATTTTCAATAAAGGGTCTGAAAGAGATAAGTAGGTAATAATTTGGATTTTGAAAAATGCTGCTCTTTAGATAACTCTGAACTCTTGCCATGTTTTAACCACATTGATAACTTGAAAAATGAGTAGAAAATTCCTATTGTTATTCATTCACATAATGAATGACATCTGATTTATGTTTCATGCTACATCAACATCCCAGGGTCTCGCCCCAGCTTTCTCATGTAGTATACCATTGTCCAGCATAATCAAAGTCTTACAATAATCAGAAAAGAATCTGTTTATAAGGATATTGTAGAAAATCAGCTATAAAATCTACATAATTGAAGTAGATTGTAAACTATAGTTATTTTACTACCGAATTAATCAAAGTATCAAAAAATTACTGATTCAAAACTGCTGGAAATGATTATTTCTAGCCAGAAAGGAGCTAAGAATATCTTCGCAGATGTGAAGCGCCTAAGAACTCTCCTCCTCTCCTACATCCTCTTCTCCATTTGTCTCTGAGCAGAGAATTGTCCAATAGGCACTGGTAGTCTATGTAGATGTTTAGAGGAAGACTTGTGCACACTAAGCTCAAAAGGATCTGAGGTAGAATCTCCCTCCAAAGGCATGAATGCTGAACATGTAAAGGGTATGAATTCTATCTGGATTAATTTTATTGGCTCAATTAACAAATTAAAATTACATCTTTGGTATTTACCATGCATTCACCTCTGCAAAGTTTCACAATGCATGTAAGAATTATAAGTTAATTTATCAACCATATATTTGCAATTTATTTGCAACTAGATGAATATGATAAGATAATGTGCAAGCAGTTGATTTCTCAGTCCACTTGCACCCTCATTTGTATACTTTAGACCTCTAATCCAACCCTGCTCTCATCATCTGGGCATTGTTTAAAGGAAGGCTTTCACTGAGTAGTTGTAAGACATGAAAAAATTAGGAAAAGAAGTGATTGAGCAGAAGTGTCTGCCTACCCCACCATCATATCAGCTAAGATTGCTAAACTATGAAGGAAAAGGGGAAGTTAGAGGACTAGGAATTTCTTAGGAAACATTGAAAAGGGGAATATCACAGCACTTCTCATAAAATTTAGGGATGCGAAAGACATGGAATGCCTCTTTCCATATTGAATATTGGAAAATAGTAGCCTCACAGATGTGTCTTTGCCACATATATGCCAATAGATAGTAAAGAGGCTGTCTGGAGAATATCAGTGTCACACAGGACAAATGATGGCTGGGATAATTAGACAGTTCTCCTGGTCTCACTTGGGCTTACTAGTGCATCAACAGTCATCTGGTGTCTTGATTGGAGTGGTGGGGGGTGGGGGACATTAAAGCGACCTCTGTCTCATGTCTGCAGTCTCTGTGTTGGCTCTTGCTTATGATCAATGACCTGTGAAATCTCACATATTTCAGTATTTGGCTCCAGGTCTCCTTAAACAGCAGAGATGTTTTCTGAGATTATGTAGAAAAAGCTAAAATCATCTTGAGTATTAAGTGCTGGAACTCATACAAAGGCACTTTTATCACACTCTGTTGGTCAAAGTAAGTCAAAAGGTGAACCTAGTTTTAAGGAGGCGGGGGGAATAGATTCTACTACCTAAGGGGAGAAGCTGCAAAATATTTGTGGTCATATTTAAAATGCTATAATTTGTTCTCTGGCTACATTTATTTATGTTTTTCCATATGCAAAATTTGCTTATCCCTCCCACAACACTCATCATTTAGAGTGTTTCTACCTGTGCTTGTGCAATACATTGTCCACGTGCCCTAAGTGTCTATTGAACAATTAGACTTTATGTAAGTTTAAAGTCTACGGTGTAATGATTTAAGATATGTATATATTGTGAAATGATCAGCATGATAAAGTTAGTTAACACATCTATTACCTCATATTGTTATCATTGGTGTGTGTGTGTGTGTGAGAGAGATGAGAACTTCTAAGATCTACTCATGTAGCGGCATTTAAGTACGCAGCACAGTGGTGCTAACTGTAGTCGCCATGCTGCACATTGCACACCCAGAGTTTATTCACCTTATAACTGACAGTTCATATCCTTTGTTTACCTTCACCCATCTCCTCTCCCTTCTCTCCTGCTCCTGTCAATCACCAGTCTTCTGTCTTTTTCTAAGAGGGTTTTCTTTTCTTTCTTTTTTTTTAGTTTCCACATATAAGTGAGATCGTACAGCATTTGTCCTCTGTCTAACATATCAGTAAGCATAATTCTCTCATACCTCATCCATAGGGTCAGAACTGCCAAGATTTACCTACTTTTTATGGCTGAATAATATTCTATTTTATTTTTTATTTATCCAGTTGTGTATTGAAGGACACTTAGGCTGTTTCCATGTCTTAGCTGTTGTGAATAATACTGGAATAAACATAATGGTGTAGATATCTCTTGAAGATAGTGAATTTATTTCCTTCAAATATATACTCAGAAGTAGGATTTCTGAATCATAGGATAGTTCTATTTCAGATTTTTTGGGGAACCTCCCTACTGTTTTTAATTGTGGCTGTGCAGAGTTACAACCTCACCAGCAGTGTGCAAGTTTGCCTTTTCTCCACATCCTCATCAGTATTTATCTCCTATGGTTTTGGTAATAGCCATCCTACCAGGTGTGAGTGATATAGATCACTGCGGTTTTGACTTGCATTTTCTTGATTATTAATAATGTTAAATGCCTTTTTGTGTACTTGTTGACCACTTGAGTATCTTTGAAAAACAGTCTACTGACATCTTTATTCCATTATTCAATTGGATTATCTGTTTTGGCTATTGAGTTGTATGATTTCTTTATATGTTTTAGATATTACCACCTATATAATGTATAGTTTGTTAACATTTTCTCCCACTTCACATGTTGCTTTTTGCTATGCAGAAGGTTTTTGGTTTTTTGTAGTCTCATTTGTTTATTTTTTGCATTTGTTACCTGTGCTTTGGTGTCATCTTAAAAAAATCACTACCAAAACCAATGCCAAGGGGACTTTTTCCTTCTCATCCTTCTAGGAGTTTTGTAGTTTTAGATATTACATTTATATCTTAAATACTTTTGAATTAATTTTTGTTAGTAGTTTAAGATAGGGATTTGGTTTCATTTTTTTGCCAACACCATTTATTGAAGAGACTGTATTTTGTCCATTGAGTATTCTTGGCTCTCTTGTGAAATATCAGTTAACCAATATGAGTTAAATTAGTCAAATGTGAATATTAGAATGATTGATATTAATTTTTTTTAAATTTTTTTTCAAATTTCACCAGTGATGCCTTTTGGTCTTGAGCTTTTCATTGTTGAGAGATTTTTTTTTTTTGTTATTAGTGATTAAATCTCCTTACCAGTGATTGGTCTGTATAGATTTTCTATTTCTTCTGATTCAGTCTTGGTATGCTATGTGTCTAAGAATTTTTTCATTTCTTTTAGCTTGTCTAGTTCATTGGTGTGTGGTTGCTCCTACTAGCCTCTAATGATCCTTTGCATTTCTGTGGCATTGGTTGTAATGTCTCCTCTTTCATTTATAATCATGTGCTACATAATAACATTTTGGTCAATGATGAGCCATACATATCATGATGTTTTACCTTATGGCCCAGGTGTGTAGTAGGCTATACCATCTGGGTTTGTATAAATACACTCTCTGATGTTCACAGTGACAAATTTGCCTGAGAAGGCATTTCTCAGAGCGTACCCCTGTTGTTAAGCAGTGCATGGCTGTGCAATTTTGTTGATTTGGGTCTTTTCTTTTTCTTTTTGGCCAGTCTAAAAGGTTTGTCACTTTTGTCACCTTTCAAATAAAATAATTCTTAATTTTGTTCATCTTTTCCAGTGTTTTTCTGTTTTATTTTATTTATTTCTACTCTAAACTTTAAAAAATTTCCTTCCTTCTGCTAACTTTGAACTAAGTTTGTTATCTTTTGTAGTTCCTTAAGGTGTAGGGTTAGGTTATTTGAGATATTTCTTGTTTCTGAATGTAGGCATTTGAACTTTCTTTTGAGAACTGCTTTTGTAGCATCCCATACATTTTTACACTGTGTATTTCCATTTTCATTTGTCTTAAGATGGGGATTCTCTTGTTAATTTCTCTCTTTTCTCTTGTTGCTTTCAAAATTATTTTCTTTGTCTTTGACTTTTGACGATTTAATTATCATTTGTCTCATTGTAGACCTATTTGGATTCAACCTATTTGGGGTCTTTTGCCCTTCATGTCTCTGGGTATCTATTTATTTCACTAGGTTTGGAAAGTATTTTGATCATTATTGCTTTAAATATATGTTGTCCCTTTTTTGTCTTCTGTCCTTTTTTCCTCCTCTCTTCTAGAATAACTATAATATGAATGTTGTTTCTTTTGATTGTGTCCCTTATGTCCTGTAGACTTTCTTCACTCATTTTATTCTCTTTTCCTTTTGCTGCTCCCACTGGATCGTTTTAGCTGTCCTATCATCTAGGTCATTAACTCTTTCTTCTGTATGCTAGAATCCTTTGAAACTTGCTACTGATTCTTTAGTTCAGTCATTGTATTTTTTCAGCTCTGCAATTGCTGGGCTGTTTTTTTGTTGTTGTTGAACATCTCATTTTTTTATATATTGTTTTTGTCATTTTGTTTAGTTGTCTGTCTGTGTGCTCTTGTAGTTTGCTAAAGTTCTTTGAGGGGATTTTTCTGAATGTTTAACAGTTCACAGATCTTCATTTCTTTAGGGTTTAGTTAGTACAACTTTATTAGTTTCCTTTGGTGGTGTCATGTTTACCTGATTTTTGTGATCCTTGATTCTTTACATTGGTATATGCACATTTGAGTAAGTGGTTTCCTTTTTAAAACTTTACAGGTTTGCTTTGGCAGAGGTAATTCTTCATCAGTCAACTCAGTTTGGGTTGGTAGACATTGCTATTAGTAATGTCCTTGGGCAGGTGGGGCTTGTTATCAGGGTCTATTTTCGGATGAGGTCACTGCCCTGAGCTCTGGATGTGGGATTGGGGAGCAGGGCCTCTGGCTAGAAACATTTGGATAGGACTGCTGACTTCCTTCTCTGCAAAAGTGAGGCTGTAAGATGGTTGTTTGGGTTCTATGGTCAGACTTACTAGACTGTTGAGACTGGGTACTATACTCAGCAATAAGTGGAGCTATGAATTATTTTACCTGATGGGGCAACAGGTTGGGCCCAGGACCTGAATTAGGCAAGGCCATGCACTGAATTTCCTGGCAAGACAGGGACATTGGCTTTGCCCTGCAGATGGAAAAATCCACAGGCTATGCTCTCTGTTTCAGTGCCACTGTACGCAGGGCTATTGGACAGAGTATGTACCTTCCTGTGTGTTCTGGTTAGTGTCCCTGGTTATACAGGCTAGAATCTGTATTCAGCAACAAACAAGGCTACAAATTAGTTTCCCTGTACAAGAGAACAAGTTCAAAGGCCAGGAAGACTGTGGTCTTGACTTAAGCCAACCAAGGATACTAATTCCCTGGTTGAACAGGACAATTAGCTTTGCTTTGCAGATGATCAGCTCTGCCTGATGGACTCTCTGCTGAAGCATTTGAGGCTATGCTGCTTCCAGGTGTCCTGGCCAGGTTTCTGGCAGGCCTGGGAACTACATTTGGAAGTCTGGGGGGCTGCGATTTAGCTCTTCTGCTTAGACAAAGTAGGGGAACTCTCAAGTCCAGCAGGGCCCTTTGTGTATTGTGTCTGTTAGTTTCACTCATGATATTGCCTTTCCTTGTGTATCTGATTTTGTTTCAGTTGGTGATAATATTATGTTAAGACTGGTTTGGAAAAAAATTTGTTGACTTTCATACAATATTCTTCATAGAGGATTTTCCTTTGTCTTTTCAAGACACGTATGGAACAACCAGTCCAGAAACTTGAACTTTAAGTTCAAGAGTTGAGCTTCCCTGAACTATAGATAGTAACCCATACACTCAAGAGAGGCCAGCTAACTTTATGCATATGACCCTTTTTAATGGATAAATTATCCATGTTCTCTCTTGTCACAAGATTTTGACTTCTTTTCCCCCAATCCCACAAGGCCATTGAAAGCACCACTCAGACTTTCAACTTCTCCTACAGAATATTTCTTCTCCTAAGAAATACTCGTAGGCTAAGTATACTTTGAGTGCTAAACTTACATGTCTGATTTCTTGTCTTCTTTCAGATTTTGGCTCAGCAAATCCTGAGGTATGTTGTAAACTCTTTGATGTCTTTAAGAAGAATCTTGCCAATAGTTCTATGTTTATCATTGATCCTCAGATTGATATATATTGTATCACTTTGATACTCTTTTTCTTCATCTTCAAGTTAATTATTTATAATTCTAAAACAGGTGATAAAATTCAGAATGTTAAGAAAATATGTACATAGTACCATCAGTAGCTAAAGTTACAAGATTATTTTAATTAGAGAGATCCACAAACATCTTAATTGTATGTATCTGTTTTCCACATTAATTATGATTTCTTTCTAGAAAATTAAAAAATGTCAAACATAACCAAGAATTTTTGTGAAAAGACTGAGATACTAAGACATATAGGTTTTTCTTTAGGAAAGCAATCAGGAAATATTTGGAGTAAACTCATATATTAAAATGATTATCTAAATTTAGAATTTTAGGCATTTTTATTAGCTCTTAGATCAATACATGAGATAGTTTTAGATTATTTCAATTATTGTCTTCACTTTTGATTAAATTCATTTCTTCCATTCAAAAAGAGTTTAAGATTTCACCCCATTTTTCAAAAATAGCTATCAATTAATTAAATAGAATTCATGGAGGAATTTTTATGGTCTACTTCAAATGGGCAAAATACTCCAACACTAGCTGGGCAAAGCAGAAACCAGGAAGGAACTTACCATAATATTAAGTGAGAATTAGAATAGGAGATTTTGAATATCACATATGGTGAACTCTAAAAGCACTATCTCTTTTAACAATGTTTTAGCACAAGGCTGTTTTGCATGGAAGTATATTGTACATGTTACACGATTCCAAATATAGCACCAAGCTGCAGCTCTGGGAAAGCTTCTATTTATATATCTCAGGAACAATTTTATCAGGAAATGTTTCAGCCCTTCTGACCACCTTTCTCATAACCTTCGTGAGAGTACATTCTCTGCAGTGACACAGGGTATGATCTAGGGCGTCTTTGTTAAAATGCACTATAAAATGATTGAAATATATAATTAGGACCTGAAAAGGGGAAGGTGGAATTACTCCTGACTGCTGTAGAACCCCAAACTGAGAGATATGAATGGAGATACCACACGTATTTAAAATAAATCTTACCCTACAGTGGGATCTTGTGAGCCTTCAGCTTGGTCTTTGTCAGTTCCTTTAAAATTTGCCTGACTGTTGGTTCTCTTAAGTCACACTGAAGTTAGCTGCTGAGATACAAGAATAAATTTGTTCCGAAAAAGTCATGTTTTGACTTAACAACAGTATGAAAATGTAGACTATTATGACACAGTTATCAGTAAAATCTGATGGATTCCTGATAACTGCAATTTTACAAGAAATGTAAGCATAACTTATTTAAGATTAGCACTTGTACCAACACATGGTTCTGAGTCTCTTTCCCTTTACTGATTTACGTTTTTTCCTTCTTTTAGAATGAATGGTCTAAGGATCACATGTCTTTGTGATTTGGGGATGATTTGAATGGGTGTGAAAGAATATCTAAGAGCTTGGAATTTTAGTTTCATTAACACTGTTTGAAATAAAACATTTAAAATATATCAAAAAGTAAGAGTAGAAAACAGAATTCAAATATTCCCATGGGTTTTTACATTTAAGCCATGACAATTAAAACTAAGCAAGGGATAAGATATCAAGGTAATGAAGTGTTAAATTCTGAGCCCAGTTTAGATAGAATGTGCATGCGCTAGATATTTCCAAGGAAGGATGTGTACCTTATGCAAGGAAAAACATTTGGAAAGACAGGATAAACAAGAGGAAGAAACCATATGGGAAGAAGGGCTGTGTGATAAAACTTTAGTATGTGTTATAGAAAGTGCATGAGAATTATTATAATGAGCTTGGTGCTCAGGTCCAGGTAAACTCAGGTGAAGAGTTGGTCAGCTTGATGCCTTTATGTTTTTACTTTATGCCTTTACTCTCTGTTCATCCTTTCTCCTAGTGAGCTTATTGGACCATAATGATAATATTTAGCATTGTTTTAAGAGCATTTCATGTTGCAGGCATGTTTTAATGTGTCAACTCTTTGAATCTTTCTCACAAAACCTGTGAGGCAGAAACTTTTTGAGAGATTAAAAAAAGAAAGCGTGCAAGAGTTGAAGTTCTTCGCCCAAGGTGAAATGACTGTAAGTGTTAGTCTAGCCCATTCCTTCACCACCTACACCAGACTTCTGGCTGCCTACCCTGCTTAGTGGCAATGACTGCGAGACCACGAAGGGGCTCCTGCCTCAGGCATCTTTTTGCTTAGAAAATCCCTAGGGCATTTAAGATGCAAAGAAACTTTTAGCCTAGTGAACAAAACTCACTTGCCTTTATGTTACTTACAAAACAATTAGAGTTCCCTCATATTCCATTTTAAGAAAAAGACATTTTTATAGACTGTATAATATCTCATATACTGCTATGTTCCAGGTATTATTTGGTACATTCTGTCATTTATTCCTTGAAGGAATTTGAAGTCAGTGTCTCCACTTCTGTGTTAATAAATATGAGTGCAGACCTGGTATTTAAACTCAGTTCTTTTTGATTTCAAAGCAAAGTTCTTTTATAAATTATTAATAGTGCATTATGTGGTCAAAGTGCATTATGCTGACAAAATGTTAAAAATAACTTGTATCTTTATATAAATTGTTATATAAATACTGCTATTCAAATATCGATTTATTATGTCAACATTTAAGTACTACATGACAGTTGGAACTATAATTCAGTCTTCTCCATGATAGTTTATTATATGACAAATGTAAATTTGATTCTGCTTACTAAATGACAGTGCCTAGTATATAAACCCTGACATACATGATTGTGCCTACTATATAAGAATTATATGTATGACCACTACAAAGACAAATGTGATAGATTTCTTTCTTTTTTTCATAGTTACATTATGTTTATTTTTTAAATTATTGTTCAAGTACAGTTGTCTCCATTTTACCCCTACCATCCTCCCCACCCCATCCATCTCTATCCTACCCACCTTTGGCTTTGTCCATGGGTCCTTTATACATGTTCCTGGATGACCCTTCCCCTTTACCCTCCATTGACCCCTTCCCTCTCCCCTCTGGTTACTGTCCATTTGTTCTTAATTTCAATGTCTCTTGTTATATTTTGCTCACTTGTTTGTTTTGTTGATTAGGTCCCACTTAAAAGTGAGATTATATGGTATTTGCCTTTCACTGCCTGGCTTATTTCACTTAGCATAATGCTTTCCAGATTTCTTTCCATTGAAGAAATTAAAGCTTCATAAAAGGTGTTAATCTTGTAAAGTAATAAAGGAAGTAAATTTGACTAGGTTTGTATCAGACACATCTTGCAGCTGTATAGAATAGAGGAGTGAGATTGTCCTTATTGAAACCAATAATTTAAGGTGAGATTAATGTTGGGCAGTCAACCACAAGGTCCTCAAAGGAGAGACTCACAGAAGGCTTCACAGAGGAAGCACCATCTGACCTGAGGAGACTGAGGGAATCAAAGCTCATTCAGATAATCAGAGTAGCAGAACAAATCTTCAGTGAACAGTGGTTGGTTTAAAATGACTAGGGAATAAAGTGTGGTATATCAGGAAGGACAAGAGGGAAATAGGCAAGGACTGGATCAGAGAGCAATATATGTCATACTGATGAATGTGAACCTTATCTTGCTAGATGCCACTCAAGAATTTTATGGTGGTGGTGATGATGGTGGTGGTGGGAGGTGTGTTTATGAAGTTAGTTTTGCCTTATGGAAAATTTGTGTGTGGCATGGAGTTTTGATGATGGAGGGTAAATGAGATAAAGATAAACACTTTAATTTGGGAGAAAGGTAAGGAATTTATCTAAGACAGGAGAAGTAGAAATGAAAATATCAGGTACCCGGAATGTTAAAGAGGTAAACTCTGCTGATGTTAGGCACCGATTATCGATGGTTGTTGAGGAGGAGGGGCAGTGTCAGATGGCTCCTGGATTTCTGACCTGGTAGAGTAGTTGGTTATTTACTTATATAACATACAGAAAGAAGCAGGTCATGGGTGGAGGGAGGAGAACAAAGCATTGATATAATTCTGCCTCACGAGAAAAGTGTAAGCTCTTTAGTTATACAGATCTTTTTTTTTCTTCTGAGTTGACTTGTAGGTTGTTGTTGCCTATACGACCTTGGGCAAACTAAGAGAGATATCAACTGAGTTTCATTAGGAACGGGTACAGTAATCAAGTCACCTAATGAAACATTGAATAACTGGGGAACAATTAAGTTTAATAAGATTCTCTTATGTCCACAATCTAATTTCACAAGCTATCGCTGTAGACTAAAACTTAAAGAAATCCAATTCCAGAATGTCAGTCTTAGGAAACCTTAATTAATTAGTTATTTGGCATATTATAAAATCACTACTGTCTACATTAATATTAGTAAATTGGTATGATAAGAATATGTCCAAGTAAATCTATATAATCTCCAGAGTAGTAGACAAATGAATTATGGTTTGAAAAGACATTTTAGCTGTAGTGTAGCATAAAACTGTAACTGTGGCTCTTGTCCCCAAGTGAAGTCAAGCAGATGAATAAAAACAGATAACTACAGAGAACAATAAGCGGAAATCAGAAAATGATGTTTAAAAAATAATTTCCCCCTTTAAAGTAAACAAGTAAAAAAGAACTAAGCCTATCATTTAACAATATTTATCCAAGAAGTCATTACAAAGTCAACATTTAAAAGAACAAATGTGCGGGATTTGCCCTGAAAGCCTATCTGATCAGGCAAGGGCAGGTAGTGGGTTCTCAGTAAGTCCACGGGAGCTGGAGAAAGAGAGCTTCACAGGAGTATGGACTTCTTTTTCACTGGAACAGGCCCCAGTGGAAAAAGAAGTACGTCACTGACATTCTCTAGATTATCTGTGACTTTAAGGCTGCACCATGCAGTGAAGCAATCATTTTCTTCTTTCTTTAATTCTTCTTAAAAATAAACACACTCTGTATTCTCTGGAAACAAAAACTGTAAAAACTGTGTTTTCAAAGGGAAGTGAATGAGTATGCTATAAATTCATTTGTCTGGAAGTCTGGAAAATGTTACTGAATGTGGTGAGTGTTTATTAATTTCAACAACAACCACCAAAAGAGTTCAAGATCAGCAGGAATGAAACAAAATGTTTTAAGGAGAGTTTAACTTTCGGCACCTATTTATAACTGTGAACTTGCTACAAACCGAATCTAGCCTAGCACACAGTAGGTCTTTATATAGTCATTGAATGAATACAGTATTTTGGGAAACAAGTAAAATGCAATGTTAAATTACACTAGACCTGTGGCATTTAACTATTGCTTATTCACAGGCGTCTGTTTTTGGCTGCCATCCCATTCATTCAGTCATGATTTCTAGCCATTAGTCTCATTGACCTTATATTGCAGACTTAGAGCATTAGAGGGACACCTTGAACTTACACTCATGCATTTATGTCAGAAATTTATAATTAGCTTATCAAATACTGGAAGTGGCTTGTCATTTTCCTTTTGTTTCGATGTCTAATGCCTTTTTCCTTGCTCCAAATGGAAAAGTCTATAAATTCGATATGGTGTGTGTATGTGTGTATGAGTGAAACGTGCATGCGTGTGTGTTTCTAGGTTAATAAAGTCATGTAACCCTACATTTAGAGATTCCCCTGAGCTCTTAAAGAAGGAATGTTCTAAACTATTATTTTATAGGAAGCACATTGAGGTTTTATCTGTTCTATACATAGGTAATAAATTACGCTTTTTGCATATTCTTTAAAAGCACACAGATTCTATCTCTAGAGTTAGAACATTTACATGGAGAACACTGAAAGTTCTAAATATTAAAAATGAATTTTAATGAGCTAATGTGAAACTTTCTAGTTTGTAAACTGTATAGCAATCATTCCCATTGTTTCTGATAGAACATTCTCATTCTCCGTGACTGGGGCATTCCTAATTCACCCATTCATTTTCATTTATATTCCTTTCAGGCTACATTTTTGTTCCTTAGAAAAAATCTAGTCAAAAGCAAAGCAAACAATGACTAATTTTATTTTAGCATGGTTCTTAAATCAGAGAGCGTGAGAGACATTTAAATGAGGAGGCGAAGAAACCAACCTGCTTTGACAGTTACTTGACGAAATAGGAAAGTGAATTTGAAAGCATAAGGCTGTGAAATCAGTACTCGTACATTTTTGTTTCCAACTTTTCAAACTCTTATTTCTTCAAGACAGGAATTGCAGGTACAGGTAAACTTATCAAAGCAAGTAGTTCTTTTCCTCCAGTCTATTGACCTGATGAAAAATGCGGAAAGAGCTTGAATTGCAGAGAATGTTCCAAATATTGGTTTACATTTTGTAACCATTAAGATTCTTCTCAACCCTGGGAATCCACAATGGAGCACCTTGGAATTAATCTGAGAATAGGGATATCTCTGTGCCTTATATGTGATATATTTAGTTAATGGTAAGTAGTTGTTTGACAAGGGGGCATGTCCGACCACAATTCTGTTTAGAGCTATCTTTGAATAACGAGTGTTATGTTGCCATTCCAATATACCTGTCTGAAATCAAATTGCACATTAATGTAACCACTGATAACATAAATCTAACTTCACAATTTAAGATTTAAAATATATTTTAATATGTAATATAGGTGCCTCTACCATTAAATGTGGGGATTAATATATAGAACACCAAGGTAGGGATTAACGTTCTTCATGTCCCAAAAGACAGGTGGAAGCCAAAAATCAGCTTCTTGAAGTGTGCTAAGTGGTGAGATATAATCAAGATGAACATTTTTCATGGTTTGATTGGTTTCATTGGTTTGATTAATAAAAAATGAGGTAATTGATTTTTAGAGAGTGTTTAAAAAGTGTGATTAAGGCTTGAATTTTTCTACATTGCATTCATAAATCTTTGATAACCCTCAAACTGAATAAGGAACTACTGGTATAAACGAGTCTCCTATCAGCCATATGTGACCATATGAGGTTAAGTCAATGAGGCTGCTGTTTGCAACTGGATGTCAGTTTTCCATAAATAGCAGCAAAGCTCCTAATAATACAGAACCTAATGTGGAATTAATTTTTAAAATTTAAATAAAGCAATTTATTTTTAGACACTCTTCCAACATAACAGGAGGAAGCCCTGAAGAACTGAAGGAGACCCTCCATGGGCACATCACAGGAAAGCTCAGTACTTGTTAAATAGCCTCTCTTTATAGATTTTTCAGCACTTCCCTTCTCTGTGGCTAGAGGAAGAGTAGATACATCAAACTATAAAGCAAACCGTGCAGCTGAGACTGACAAATCCAATAAAGGATGAATTCATTGTTTCTGCCAAGGTCAGCTTGGCAAGGGCTTTGGATCCAGATAACACCATTTCCTAACCATTGTTTGCCCTGGTGCCCTTTCAGAAGCATAGCAGAATTACCTCCTATCCTTCCAACTCAATCATTCGGTGTTGCTTTCTTTACTGTTGTGATGGAGGTAATACTTTGAAAAATTTAACTATGCATTCTTTTCTTGGTTTCCTAGTATATGACATTTATTCTATTTGGCCCAGGAATTCATCAAACCTGGGGAAGATTAAGACATGTTATTGCAAGTAGGATGATGTGATAGCTTCTGACATGGAAAATAAGATTTCTCAAATTCTCTAAGATTCCCTTTAGTGTATCAAGAACACTGGTGGATGAAGAGAAGGAAGAAGGTAGCAATTCAGCCAGAAATGTCTGTTTTTATTTTTGTTTCTTGGGCTGATGCTCAAAGACATAGAAGCGTAAGTAGATGAGGCTAGCATTGGACTTCAGTACTCATGTCTCATTGGAAACTCTAAGCCTTGCAAGCTACTCCTCCCATGACCTTATGAAGTAAATACTGTATTATTATTATTCTTATCTTAAAAATTGAGGCAAATGGAGGTGAGAAATTTGCTCAAGATCATACAGATGGCACAGAACCTGGATTTGAACCCAAGACAGTCTGACTAACCATTCTTGGCCAAAATACCATACTGCCCTTTTGTACTGCGTTGTGCATGTAGCAAAGCTAAAATAAAAAAGAAAAAAGTTGAATGACAAAAAACCTGAAATAAAATTAGTAAAATTATCATATTTTGCATTCACAGAATAAGTGAGTTTCTGATCATATTGTTACTTGGTGTGATATTAGGGTATGACATCTGTTATTCTTTTTAACAGTCTAGTAAAATCTAAACTTTTGAACAGAAATAGAGCTTTAATACATATGATTTCTGTGTTGTCTTGCTGAAAGAAAAGGTTTGAGCTATATTTTTGCTCAGTTGCATCAAAACTAAGAGCATATATTTTTTTGTGACTATCTTGAATATTTTTGTCATTACTAATAATCATGATTGATGGTAGTGTAATTTCTGGACTTGATTTGTCAAGAATCATGAACTTCTACCGTAGGTCTACAATTTCCTCAGAGTTTCAGAATGTAAATTAATTGCAATAATAGAAAGGCTTTTTGAACCTCTTTCAAATAGGGTACCTTGTTTATATTCCAGCCATTCCCTTAGAGATGGTGTAAATGTTTCATAATTGTTTTAGGAACAATTGTTTTATATATAGGTATATTTTGAGTCTGTGTGTTATTTAATCTTACCACCCAACAAAAATAAACTATTTCTCTCATCTAGATGTTATTTTTGCTTTTAAGTCCTTGGCTCTTTATTTACATGTTTTAAAGGATTATTTCATAGCAGTTTATTTGAACTAAATGGTACATTTCTGACATAAACTTTTAAAACATGATGGTTTGGTTTTCTTTAACTTATTTTTTCATAGACTTGATGTCTCTATGCAAAGCCTGCTTTTGCTCATAAATCTATAGTGTTACCAATTAAATGATGTAGCAGTTCAAGTAATGTTAACCACCCTGAATTAAAATGCTCTCCAGCCATCAAGAAGCAGTTGTAAGTCATTGGAATTTGGACAAATAATCAGGGTCATATGATAGTTGTGTGACATGCGATGGATCTGGTTTTTTATGTATGAGATCTTGGTTAGAAAATGAAAGTGAGCCCTGCATATAATCATGCATAAAATAGCATCAAGTAGAAGGAAGGGGAACAAAAGGCTGGAGAATATGTGAATCCCTATTTCTCAAAAAAGTAAGGAGAGGCAAATTTTACTCTGAGAAAAGTGACATCGATTTAGTTACAGAGCATCCTATCTACTAAAAGGAAGTGAAGGTTGTGGGCACATCAATGTGATCCAACTAATCAAACACTCCAGTCGTGCCTTTTCCTGCTAGTCAGGGTTACTGCCTGCACCCAAGTACTTGTCCTCTCTCCTTTGTACTTCTGTGTTTCTTTGTACAGATATTTTTATTAGCATGAGTCATTTGTTATATTTGCCATTGGTTGATTTGGTTTCTTTCTAAGTATCCGGAATTATGTAAAAATAATGACAAAACAAGTGTTTTTGTCTTTTATTTTCCAGAACAGTCTCTAAGATTTGGGTGAATTGTGCTGTAGCCGATAATACTCGTGTAGCATGGCCAAAAATGTCATCATCTTCAAGAACTAATCAGAGTGGTAAGAATCATACAGGATCTCACCATTTAACAGGTTGTTAAATTTAGGATAACAAATTATGGACTGTGGGTCAGTTAGGGTTAGGTTTGTCTGCAGCTAACAAAAGTCTCCCAAAACAGTACCTTAAACACAGAAATTTCTCTCTGAGGCAAAAGGAATCTGAGTGTTACCTCTCCAAGGTTGACACTAAAGCTTCATTATCATCATGGGGCCAAATGGCTTCTGTCTTGCTGTTGAGCCATAGTCACCATGGGGCGTCAACCCCATGATCTAGTGTGCCTGGTTAGGCTCCAGTGTGTTATGTACGTTGTAGCCAAGAGCCCAGCAGGGCGAGGCTCAATTAGGAATGCAGAGAGGGAGAAATGTATTTGGGGGGAGAATTTGCAATTTCTGCCCCCCAATATCAACCCAAATTATCTCAAAGTACTAAATCTAAATATATAATATTGTTTTAAAAAATATTGATATTCATATTTTCAATGGTAAGACTATAGAAAATTCTGTTACTTGTGTCCATTGTTTTACCCAAAAGATTTAGATATAAGAAGAGACATTTATAACACAATTATTTCTAATTAGAAAGAAAGCCCTGAAAAAAATTTAAAATACAAGAAAGATGTGACTTATGCTTTAAATTATTGTGATTTTAAAGTATGTTTTGTGGGAAAACTGGGATCATAAAAGAATGGAAAATTTACTCAAAAAAGTTTGAAGAAAAGAGTGTAGATAAATTTTGTAGCTGAAAGATTATATTTTTATTTTTTAATTTTTATTTTTTTTAAATTTTAAATTTTTTTTATTTAACTTTTGTTCAAGTACAGTTTTCTTTCTTGTATTCCCAGCCCTGCTCCCTCCAGTGCTCCCCACCTCCCTCCCATCTCCGCCCCCCGTCTTAGTTATTGTCCATGTGTCCTTCATACTTATTCATGTGAGTCCATCCCCTTTTACTCTGTGCTTCTCTCCCTTCTACCAAAAGATTATATTTTTATAAAAAATTATTTACTATTAAGAGAGCATGAGAGCTCTATGAGGTCAGGAATTTTTGTTTATTTTGTTCGCTGTTAATATTCTTAGCACCTAGAATAGTGCCTAAACATATTAGCGGCAAAACAAATATTTACTGATTTGGCTTTTGATTGATAAATTAGAATGAAAGACAAAAAGGAAATATTTTAACATCCGAATTATACATAGGTCTCTACAAAAGGGACTACGTTCAATACCAAATAACAAATACAAGAATATCATCATAGTAAATAAAATAATTTTCTCCTTAGCTTATTCTATGATAGATTATGAGAAAGCTATGGGGATAAAAGAGAAACTTAAGTATATAGGGAACCCACTGATTGCTTCTCGGCCTTTTGGCTAAGATCAAGTGTAGGGAACCCACTGAAAATGTCAAAATATACCCTAATTTAAAAGAAGTGTCTAAATTTTATCCAAGGAGGGAAAATGATTGGAATCAACGTACACAAGGGTACAAAATCTTTTCTGCAGCAAGTCACAATAAAATATATGGCCTGCCTGCAACAGAGTCTTGACCTTGTGGTAATTTTAATGAAGTTCCTATGGAATTCAAAGAAAAGCAAAGAATTTCATGTGCTTACTCATGTAAATGTTGTTTGAATTTATAAAGACTAGTGTTTTGTGAAGTAGTAAAAACATTGTGAAAAGCTTTCAATTCTGCGATGTTTTTATATGACACCACTCATGAATATGCAAAATGATGAACAATTCTTCACAATATGTAAGAGGAACAAAGGCAGTGGAAGTTGCAAAACATGAGTCAACATGTACTTCATTTTACATTATTTGTCTAATCGAGACGCATCTGGAGTTTACTGAGTCTTTGAACATGCAGGTAACTGGTGAATCAAGTGTTTGTCTAACAGATTCTGGATTTGAAATTATAATTTCTTTAAAATGCTTTTGAAAAAACATCCTGTGCTGGTTTTGGAATTCTTTCATTTGAGCAATAAAGTAAATTATATTACAGATGGGTTTTTTGGCCTTCAAAAAAGAAGTATTATTTCATTTTTTTGTTAGAGAGATGATAAACATATTAAATGTATTTGGGAAGAGAAAACTATATCACAAATAATCTCTAAAGCTTTCAAAGTATACGAACCTTGTTTTCAAAAGAGACAAATTGTTATGCATAATGAATTTTTTGTATTTCATGGAATGGAATCTTATATAAATCAACATAGGATGTTCAATGGAGAGGAAGATTTTGTCGATTTTGTTTACTCTAGTCCCTGCATCTGCAAGAGGACCTCACAAATAATAGGTGCTCAGTATATATTCTGTGTATGGTTGATTGATTGACTAAGTGAATAAATGAACAGATAATTATATACATATGTGACCCTAGAACTCCAATTTTACTGAAATTCTGCAAATTCTAACTTTACGAGTGCTTCAACGTAATCAGTTTGGCATTTGCTATATTTAATGGGGGTGTTTCTAATAATGCTCAGAGCTGGCACTTAATGTTTTGAGTTGGCTAATTATTTCACCAAGAGCAAGTGATGTAGTTCATTACATTTTTTCTTAAGATTAGTACTTAAAAATAACAAGGAGAAAAGTAATATTAGTGATTGGCATTGATGGATATCGGGAAATAATTGATCACCAGACTGGTGGGCTCAGAAGAGCTCAGTGTCACTGCAAAGAGATTTGCCACAGCTGTGGAGAGACGGTCTCACTAATCACACCCTCAAGCACTTGGGGCTGCGATTTCCTATATCCTCATTGTTCTTATTTTGGATTTTAGCCTCTGACTCTTAACATACTCCACTTTGGTTATAATTAGATGTGGTATGAGCACTGTTGCTTGGAATAGCATCAGGGAAATTAACATCACTTTATTAAAAGCTTCCAGTATTATTAAAATTGATGATCCACTTGAAGAATTACCATGATATTTTCCATTAGTTCCAAGGAATCGCACCATTAGTTCCAAGGAATTGCACCACTGGTTCCAAGGAATCGCAAACATTTCAGACAACCCTGACTTCTAAGCACTCGCATCCAGTCCATTAGACATCTTGAGAATAGAAATACAATTCATGTTTTTAATTGGTTGAGGACTGAAAGTTATATAATAGGACTGAAAGGACAGTTTCTAAAAAGTAGTTTACTAGTTCATTTTAAAGGAAACCCAGTAGAATCATGGTGCAGCTCTATCGCAGTTGTTCTCCCTGACCTTACTAATGGATGGTTTGCTGATTTTTTTCAGTGCTCATAGTTTTAGTAATGCCTCTGTCAATCATTTGTTCTTCCTTTGTGCCCTACATTCTGGCTTCTCCTGTCTTTCACTTAGGATCTATTTTTTGAGTAGTCAGTATGTGATGACATTTGGTTTCTGGATCCCTGTAAATCATTTTTGGGTTTGGGGTTTCGAGTGTTCATTTCTTTACTTGACTTCATCTCCTATCTATGCATGTGAGTGTCATAGCTGTCATTCATGAGTCCCTGTGCTCCTAGTGTGGCATGGGCCACACCCTAAAATATCCTAGAGGAAAACATGTCATGTCCCATTGTGTCACATTTCTAAGAAAGCACATCTTCTCATGTCATGCCCCCCTTATACTCCTTTACCACCTTCTCAGGATAACAGTGAAATTCCTTAGCATTCCCTGTGTGATTTTCCACAATAGGGTCTAGGTTCCCCTCTCTGAGATCTCTAGTACTATTGAAATATTCTCACTTCTCCAAATATATTCTGTTCTCTCTCCTTTCACTTGCTTCTGTCTGTGCTGACAACATTCTTTTTTCTGATGGAGAATGGCATTTATTCTCAGGATTTAGTTCATGTGTTCTGTCTCTCAGGAGACATTCATTGTCACCTTATGGCTTATAGGTGGTCCAGCTCTCTGCTTCTTGACCCCTTGCACTACTATCAGAAAAAAAGTTATCTCCCATATTTTAATTATCTATTTATTTTATTTCTTACTGAATTTAAATTTCTTAAGGACAAAACCTGTGACTTGTTCACTATTTTATGTATAGAAAAATGCTGAGCAAAAATTAAGCAGGTAATTTTTCTCATAAATAAAAATGTAGTCCTTTTATCTTATTTAGCATTTTATTCTAAAGAATCAAAATCATTAGTGTTTTCCTTCTGAATTCTCTAGATTTCTATGAATTTTTAAATACTTGAATTAAAAGTTTATAAAGTAAAAGGTAAATAATTTATTGTATGCTGTTTTAAATTATAAATTTATAATATAAAGTTACCTCACAGCATTACCTGGATTAAGTTCTATAAATTCTGGGTATAGTTCATTGATCATTCTTAGTCCCTAAATATTTATAATTATCGGTTTATCATCTTGGTCCAATATTTAAGAGATTGTTTTGAATTTTAAATGATTATGATCCTCCCTTAATATTTCTTCCATAAATATATAGTCTTACTCTTTTGCAAAGAGAATATACGTAGTTATCTTTTTGACACTTTGGAATTTATCTAGGTTTTCTTGTAAAATATATATACATATTTTAAAGGTTATGTGCAAAAAAAGTATAAAATTCTGAATTCTAGCATTCTAATTTCATGTATAATTACATATATTTTACATAATTGCTATAATCTTATAATGAGTTCCATGTAACATTTCATGAGTAGATACACCAATTTGTGCATTTTGATGAGCATTTGGGTTGTTTGCAGGTAGTGCTGTTTTAAGATTTTGTCCATGTCTCCTTTTGTAGCTCTGGGTGAGCTTTTCTAGCATATATGTACAGGAATAAAATTGCTGGCCATGAGGCACATGAATGTTCATATTTTGGAGGCAATGTCAAACTGTTTTCTGGAGTGGTTTCACTAATATACCTTTATCACAGCAATTTGTAAGATCTCTGGGGAGTCCACCTTCTTCTTGACACTTGATATTGACAGACTTTTAAAGTTTTGCAAATTTAATGGCTGTGCATTGGTATATCATTGTGGTCTTGAGGTGTCTTTCTCTGCTCATAAATAATATTAACTATTATATATATTGTTTATATAAATTTTATCTTTAGTTAAATTTCTGTGTCATTTATATATTTTTCTGCACAGTTTCTGCTTTTCTTATTAATATTCTAGGAATTTTAAAAGATATATTATTTATGGTAATTTTTTATTCTTGCAAATGTGTAAATATCTCCTGGGTTATAGTCTTCCTCTATCCCCTCCCCTACTTTCCTTAAAAGTCTTTTGGGTGAACAAAATTTATTATTTTTGATACACTGAGATTCATTTTTCTTTGTATTTGTTTTTTGTAAATTAAGAAATATTTACCTAATGCAAGGTCTTAAAAAGAGATAAATATTCATCTATATTTTTTTCTACGAATGTTTTATTTTTCTTTTGATATTGTCCATTTTTTTCCATTTAGAATTTTAAAAATTATTATGGAATGTGGCAGGGGTGAAATTAGTCCTATTTCCATATGGTGATTGTTTGCAGCTTCATTTATTGACCACTTCCTCTTCTTCTCACTTCTGCATAGACCAAACTTCCATACTGGAGTAGCTCTATTTCTGGGAGTTTGTATTCTCTCTGTTGGTCAATTTTTCTGTTACAAGGCCCATCACTGCCTTAATTTCCATGGTTTTATCACAAGCTCTGATTATTAAAATTTTGTCTGAAGTGGTTAAAATATTCTCCAATAATTTTGAGATTAAAAAATTTCTTTGTAATATTATCTGCAGGTTAAATATATTTTGCATGTGGCATTATCCATTTTAAATACTTGAAAGGAGTAAAAATTCTAAAATCAGGAATTTATTAATTTTTCTAATATGAAGGAAATAAAAGTATGTTTTTAGTATTGGTATGTTTGGGATTTTATTTCTAGAACACAACTTTTGAATTCTAGGTTAGCATTTCTTAGGGATACTGGTTGCTGCCTGTATATTCAGCTATACAATGGCCTGGTGTAGCTCATATCTCAAAGTAAATTTTTTGGTAATAAAAATTACAAACTTAATATTTTTTATTTAAGTGATAAGCACTTATTTAGTATTTGCATATGCTGGAGATTTTAATCTATTCTAGACAACTAAGCTGCAGCACAGTAGAAACATTTATTTTTCCTTAGGGATGACTTCAAAGAAGTCTGTGACAGTTGGTTTTCCTGGGGAACATTCTCTTTTTTTTTTTTTTTAATTTTTTTATTTAATTATTTTTTCAAGTACAGTTTTCTGTCTATTACTCCCATCCCATCCCACCCCCCATCCTCTCCCCTCCCTCCCATTTCCACCCTTCTCAGTTGTTGTCCATGTATCCTTTATATAGGTTCCTCTAAATCCCTCCCCTATTTCCCCTGAAATTCCCTCCCCTCTCCCCTCTGGTCACTGTCAAATGAAACTCGAGCACCAACTTACATCATACACCAAAATAAATTCAAGGTGGATAAAAGACTTAAATATAAGCCATGACACCATTAAAGTCCTAGAGGAGAACATTGGCAGGAAAATCTCAGATATTTCACGCAGCAACATTTTTACTGATATGTCCCCTAGAGCAAGGACTATAAAGGAAAGAATAAACAAATGGGATCTCATCAAAATAAAAAGCTTCTGCGCAGCTAAAGAAAACAGCATTAAAATAAAAAGACAACCAACTGTATGGGAAAACATATTTGCCAATGATACCTCAGACAAAGGTTTAATCTCCAAAATATACAAAGAACTCACACGACTTCACTCTAAGAAGACAACTAACCCAATTAAAAAATGGGGAAAGGACTTGAACAGACACTTCTGCAAGGAGGACATACAGAGGATCCAGAGACACATGAAAAGATGCTCAATATCACTAGCTATCAGAGAGATGCAAATTAAAACTACAATGAGATACCACTTTACACCGGTGAGAATGGCTATCATAAACAAAGCAATAAACAACAAATGTTGGAGAGGGTGTGGGGAAAAGGGGACTCTGGTCCACTGTTGGTGGGATTGCAGACTGGTACAACCATTATGGAAAACAGTATGGAATTTTCTCAGAAAACTAAAATTGGACTTGCCTTTTGACCCAGCAATTCCACTGCTGGGATTGTATCCTAAGAACCCTAAAACACCAATCCCAAAGAACCTATGCACCCCAATGTTCATAGCAGCACAATTTACAATAGCCAAGAGTTGGAAGCAACCTAGGTGCCCGTCAGTAAATGAATGGATCAAAAAACTATGGTACATATACACAATGGAATTTTATGCTGCAGAAAGAAAGAAGGAGCTCCTACCTTTTGCAACAACATGGATGGAACTGGAAAGCATTATGCTGAGTGAAATAAGCCAGGTGTTGAAGGACAAATACCATATGATCTCACCTCTAACAGGAAGCTAAACAACAAAGCAAACAAGCAAGCAAAATATAACCAAAGACACTGAAATAGAGAATGGGGAACATTCTCATAGTGAGAGGAAAATGACTGTAACTTGATGACGTTACTTTTACAGATTCAGTGTCACCTGAAGGGGGCGCTAATTGGTTTGAGGATGACAACAGAGTGTGGTTGCAAGTCCTTAGTGTAAACAGTCCTCTAGCCTGCCCTGAATACTAGTGTAGCTTAAACTAAAATCAAAATATCTTTTTGAACTTCATTGGCACCAGCTCCGAGCTAAAACCTAGTTTTTAGGGTGTCATTTGGTATGTGGAATTCTGATGTGACACATTATACCCTAAATCCAGCCTTTGGATTTTCTCAGTTCCTCAGTATTCAGCTCAATCCCCACATCAGTACCTCAGCCAATGTACTAAGGGCCATGGGCAAATGGAAACTCCTGGAGCTTCCATTCCCACAAAAAGAGGAGCCCTATTGCAATTCCCACTGACAAAGTGAATTCTACTCTCTCTGCCTATGTCACTCAATCCAAGCTCAAAGTCTCAGAGGGAAGCATCTATCTGGAGAAGCCTAAGTTCTCTGAAAACACCCTACCTGCTGGGAGTGGGAGGCAGAGCAGATAAGAGAGAGGAGTGGGTTTTTGGTCTTTGCAGTTTCTACAGTGGGAGATAGTTCAACAGAGTGCATGTGATGGGGAATTGTCTAGGTGTACAAAGGTAGTTCAGGTTCTAGGCAGCCAAAGAAATGCAAATGTAATTTGCTCAAGATCAGTGAGATAATTGAAAGAGCTGAATTCTCTGTTCAACTCCACATCTTTCTATTCTACATCACTGCCACCATTATTAACTAAGAGACAGGTGGTAGAATATTGTGTATGATTAGGTAAACAATGGTAGTATTTTGGATTTATATTATTCCTCCAAAAACAAGCAAACAAATCCTGAATGACTTTACCACTTGTTTGCAGTTACAAACCTTAGTAGTTTGAAAAATTTTATTACCTTAGTTAGCAAATGACCTACCTGAGATAAAAGAAATTGACTGACTTCCCATGGTCAAACAGTCAGTAGTAGGTTCACCATTATTTGTTTTTCCTAAATCTGTTTCAATTCACAAGTGCCCATTACCTTTCCTCTGAAAGAAAAAGGATGTTGCTACCAACTAAGCACATTGAAGATGAATGATATGTTTTTTTTTCTGAAACTTCCTGTCTGATGTAGGGGTTAATAATAGGAAAACTGAAATTTAGGAGATAGAAAATAATGGACTTGATCAGACTGAACTAAGAGAGGGTTAGAGCTGAGTTAAATTATCATAACTTTAAATAATGCAAAGTCCAGCTTAAATGGAAAGGTGCTCTAAAAACGTGCTGGCATATTTCCTCTTTAATAATCCAACACCATCTGTGAAAACAAATGAGTATTACAGGCTTCCACTAAATGGATTATGTGTTTCTTAGCAGACACCTGTTCAGAGCACTTAGGTATTAGGTGACTCAGGGATCTAAAATACATCCATATTTATTGATTGAGGCTAGAGATTGAATTTAAATGTCAAGAAATACAGTGGCAATTTTAGAGAAAAAGTGTAATGAAAAAATACTATATATTTAATTTAAACTATTTGACTTTGAGATTGCCAAAGGCAAAGTCTTAATTCATTGGTTAAAATTCATTGGTACAGAACATCTGCACTGTATTTCACAGTACAACCACACTGTGAAGCACTGGCTGCTTGCAATGCAGTACAATTCTGTGGTCATATATTATGGGCTAACAAGTGATGGAGTCAGGGGTGGGGCCTCCATCCACTGTACTGACAACTCAGGGCCTCTTACAATATCAGGTGCGCTTGGCCAGCCTGAATGTGGGGGACCTGTATTCATCACTAGAACTTAGGGGTATTTAGTCCAGAGTTTTCTCTCCCTCACAATGTACTTTTCAGGGCCTAGAAAAGAATCCTCAATCAAGATAAATATAGACTTGAATTGTGTTATAATTTAATCTGTACTTTAAAAACACAGTGAGCTTTGAAAGACAAAGTTAGTGATTCAAGAAGAAACAGCAAAATTTAATAGAAGGGGACCCTAATTGCAAGGAAAGGCAGCCCACACTCTACTATTACTTTCAAACTAAAAAATAAAAATCAAAACACCAGGACTCTAGTATACAGGAGGATGAATGTTTTCTGAACTTGGGTTTTTTTGTGCATGTCTGTTGTGGCACACTTAATAGATGGTCAAGAACCTAGGAACAACTCAGCATCTTTTGAAAAGGCAGCGTGTTGTGTACTAAGACTCAGTCTCAAATAAGAAGTAACAACTCGTTGTTTCTTGAGTGTTTAGAGGACCGGCCTAGCATGGATATGGCGGTAGGTGTGGCTGCGGAGAAGTGGATCAAGAGAAGTAAAAGCAGGAGCGCGTAGATGGAGCTATTTTTCTGTTCTTCGGAGTAAGAGTGGAGGACAGAGGTAAGTTGGGGCAACCCGGAAGAAACAAAAACATAGGCAGAAGGCAGTTTGTTCAAGGAGTCCCCTAGGGAGCCCTACTGCCGAACGCATGGTCATGTGAGAAACGTCCGGGAGAGATGACTTTAGGCGAACCTGATGATGTTAGGTGGGTAAATGGGTCCTCCTTTTGGGTAATATATTTGTAACTTAGGGCACAGATGTGGAGCATATTTGGGGGTAGGCACTTCAGTACATCCAAGCTTAATAAGAAAAAGTGAGAGGAAGTAGATACGGCTTTGGGTCCTCGCCTCTTTTCATTAATCAAATCTCATTCATGGTTTAGCAAAGAGAAAAGACAACAGAGGTAAACGTTTGAAAGCAGAAAAATGTTTGGAAATGGCTATTGTAAGACTTTTGCTTCAGGACAGTATATCCCAACCTTTAATGTTTATAAGAATCCCCAGAAGTGGTAAAAAAGTGTATATATTCTTATGTTCCATCAGCAGAAATTCTGATTGAGTGCACCCAGGTATTTCAATTCTGAACATGCTTCCAGGAGATTCTGAAGCAGATGGTCTTGAGAACACGTGATGATCCCAGATCCACAAAGCACAGCATTTCTGTTTTGTTTAGCAGGAGCTAGGCTTTTGAGTGTGTGTGACAAAGCTCTGGAGACTAAAATTTAAGATAGAGGTAGAGACTGCAAGGAGATGAATAAAAATGTCTGTCCACATTGTGGGGACTGAGAGGAGGAGCACTTTCCTTTGAAAGGAAAAAAAATGAATTATAAGAAACTAAAGCTTATGTTCTTTTGTCCTGGTGGATTGTGTTTCACATATTGTTTATCTTTTGAGAAGTCTCCCTTGATCATACCTTTAGCACTAATGTTTGGTCAATAGAAATTCAGTGAGTTGATCTGTCAATTACAAGTGTGGGAAGGTTCAGACATTGATAAAATGTGGGGTAATGTAAACATTTATCCAAAGACATAGTATTTGCATGTTGTTTTAATAGAGTATATGTCTATTAAAGGTAGAGAAATTTCTGCATCTCTGTTAATAGGGTATTTCTGTTTCTGCTCTAGATTATTTGAGGAAAGTATGCCAATATTTAGCATAGATTATTTGAGGAAAATATGCCAATTTTTAGCATTTTAAAGTATGCCAATTTTTAGCAATAGTTCATTCTAATGAACTATTTGCTTCTAGTTCATTAAACAAAAGAACTGCTTCTTAGAGAGTTGAAAACAGTAAATAAATATGAAGTTACCTCATAGCCTTTTCACACTAGCCATCAATGAACAGTTTTCACACTAGCAATAATAAGCTGTAGACTTGAATTTATTGACTTAAATCAGAACACTACTAAGTAGGGAAAAAAGTCAACCAAATGAAAGAACACAAAACATTCTATTGCGTGGCCTTTTCTTAATGAAAAGTAAGCAAGAGTTTTAAAGAATGTTTTATATATACCATTAAAATTGTTTTAAAGAAAATTCAAAGAAATCAAATAGTATTATAGTGGAAATATTAAAATAATAAAGTAGTATTTTACAGGGGAATATGGAATGTGTGTTAAAAGACAAGCAAAATTAATATAGACGTTAAACCAGTAAAAACCAAACAGGATTATTGAGAATGACCCTCTAAGTACCCATAGAGAGGTTAGGAATACTCTCTGGGAATGGGAATCCACGGAGCAAATGGGCCAAGCTGATTCCAAGGAAAGGCATGGGAGAAGAAAGAGGGAAACCCTGGTTATAGAATCACAGAACCGGGAGGGATTTGAGAGATTTGTCAGTTCCAGCCTGATACCTCTGCGTTAAGCTGGTATGATGATACCGCCGCGGACAACACATAGAAGGCCTCTCTGGTCCCTATTTATGATCCAAATTATATTTTTAATTGTCTCTCTTGACCCAGTTTTTCATAATTAGTACTCCCACTCTATATCCTGGTCTTAAATTTCATATTTTACTATTCCCACCTCGCCTCGTACTCTGGACTTGACAGTTATATTGAGACTTTGGCTATAAACATGATCTCCTTTCCCGTGTACCTTGTACCCCCATATCCTGAACATCCCAGCCCTTCCCACCTCCCCCAGCCCCATTTGCTTTTGCCCTGTGACCAAGACTTAGATAAGTTCAACCAGTTGATTTGAAAGCCGAATAAATGAAGCCCCGCAGAAGTTACGCAGCTTATCAAAGTCATTCAGCTAGTCAGTAGTCATTATCCCGGACTATTTACATCCATGTCAGTTTTATTTCCGCCTATAGTTTTCTTGTTAGTCCTAATATTGCCTTAACACATTTGGCAGACATTTAAGTTTAAACTCTGGTCTTCAAGCAGTTTTTTCTTCTCTAGCTCACCCAATAGTACTTCTGGTTGTCAAAGGGGGTGGCCAGAAAGTCCCTGTGCTGCACTCATGGTTGTTATATGGTCCCTTAGAAACCCAGTCTTGACTCTCAAGGTAGTTTATGACTTTGCTATTGAAAATGTGGTCCGTGTGTTTCTGCTATGGCTTATTTGAGGAAAATAATATACATTCTAATGTATATTGGTGGCTGCCCATTGGCACCAGTAGCAAATTCTGGAGGCAGAGGTTGGTGAGAAAGGAAAGAGATCTTTCTTTAAATGCTGTACAATCTGTGAGAATGTCAGACTCTTTTTATTATTATTATTATTAATTTAATTTAATTTTAAAATATATTTAAATGAATATAAATATATTTATTAAATAAATTTATTTTCAAATATATTTTTAAATAGCTTATGCTATTATAGTTGTCCCACTTTTTCCCCCTTTGCTCCCCTCCACCGAGTACACTCTATTCCCTCTGACAATCTATCCCCGTAGTCATGTCCATGGGTCATGCATGGAAGTTCTTTGGCTACTCCATATCTTTACTTTATCCTCATTTTTTCAGGTTCCTTTTTCTTCTTGCTGTTTTGGTTGAATATTTTTCTTCTTTTTGTTCCAAATCATTGATTTCATGTTTGGCTTCATCTGTTGATTCCCCATACTTTTTTCTTTATTTTACTTAGTGTAAACTTTATTTCTGCCTGGGTCGTTTTTATGCTGTTAAAGTACTGAATGAGTTCCTTGAGCATCCTAATAACTAGTATTCTGAACTTTGCCTCAGATAGATTGCTTATTGCCATTTTACTTAGTTCTTTTTCTGGAGTTTTGTTCTGTTCTTTCATCCAGGCCATATTTCTTGGTCTCCTCATTTTGGCAGCTTCCTTCTGTTTGTTTCTATGTATTAGGTAGAGCCGCTTTGATTCTCTGTCTTAGTAGAATGGCCTAAGGTAGAAAACTTGTAATTTGGATGGGTCAGAGCCTTAGGCACTCGCTGGGGCAGAGCAATGCCTGTGAACGAGGTTGACGGGGTCTGAGCCCACTCTGTGGCTCTGTGTAGGAGAGGGCTCTGAAAAGGGACAATGGCCACTGCCTGGCCTCTGGAGTTTTGTCCAGGAGGAAGCTACTCCTTGGCACTCACCCTGGTGCCAGACACTTCAGTTTCTCCCTGTATGCCACCCATGCCCTTCAAGCTTCTGCCCCAGTGCTGGAGCCCAGAGGAAGTGAGTCTGAGTAAGTCCTGTCTGTTGCAGGCCCTTTAAGAGGAGACACCTGAGAATCCCACAGTTTCTTCTGCCACCTCAACCCCCACTGGTTTTTGTAGCCAGAAGTTATATGGACTTACGATTCTGGCATTGGAACCCTGGGCTGAGTGGTCTGGTTTGGGTCTGGGATACCTCACTCCTGACATACCTCTCCTGATTTTTATCTACCACACTGGGTGTAGGACTGTCTGTTCTGTGTCTATGCATGCATAAGCATACTTAGAATAAGCAGTCCACAAAGCACAATATTCCTGTTTTGTTTAGCAGTAGCTAGTCTCTTAGAAGTAGGTGATTCATAACTCTGGAGTCTAAAATTTAAGAAAGAGGTGAGATGGTGAAAGGAATGGCAAGCAACTGTGTAAAAATGGCTTCCCATATTGTGAGGACTGACAGAAATACCTTGTTTCGGTTTTCTTTCTATACCATATCCTACATTTCACAAAGGCAATTTGGATTCACAATTAGTCATTGTCTCTGCAAGCAGAATTGTCTTCTAAAATGGCTGTGTCTATGAATATTTGGTGTTTGAGAAAGCCGAAGAGCTGAGAAATTATGGAGATTCTTGATTCAGTTCTGGCCCTGCTAACTCGATATGCACATTGCTCACAAGAAGTTATGACATTCAGTCTCTGCTTAAGGTTGAGGGAAATTGTGTTTCTGAAGTAATAAAGGCAAGGAGAACTTTGATATATGTATCCAAGGTTTTGAACTTCTGGGCAGACTATCAAAAATGTAACTCTATACATAATCCCAAAGAAACCATAAACAAAATATTTCATTTTTATTACATTTTTACATATTTTCCCCAAACTATACATACTAAGAACATTTTCCTGGCTTTGAAGTTTATAAAATTAAATGTCCTAGATGCCTCAAGTATAAATTGTCCTCTAATAAAATACTAGAAACCCAATTTAAATGCTCAGAATTCTCTTCTGGGTTCTAGTGATATTGAATATTAAATTTCCAATAAACTTCAAAGATTGATAGTTTGTGTACTGGAGGAAAAAAACATTGCCTTTTATGCATAAGTTTAGCTTTCATTAGTTTGAGCTCATCTCTAGATTTTTGGAAAGAATAACTGACTTCAGAGAAATGCTTCTTGACTTATAAGGCTTTCCCAGTTGAGGGGAAACAACCTTAGATAGGATGCATGGTATGAGAGAACTGTCTGGAAACCAGAGAAATGAAAGTAGTTGGGGGAGAAACTCTCCTCTATGTTTTGGCCATTGCTGTCCAAATGTTCCATTTTTGCAATTTATTAGCTATAGAGATTTTAGGAGTATGTATATGAGAAAGTGTCACTCAAGATGACAGCTTAAGTCACATGTGTCCAAATTTTTAGCAGACCATGCACTAAAAAATTAAGCCTTGAGTACACAAGTCAACCAAAAATTCAAAAATGAAGTTTTGTCCTTAAAAGGTGGTTGGCCAGCTACAGATAACTTAGATCCAAGATCCCACAGCCCCTGCATGAGGGATAACTACAAAGTATGTGTTGCTGTCCAGCTGGTGATTGCTCCATCTAGGTAGAAATGAAGAAGCCTTCCTAAGTCCCCAACTCAGTTTTCTACCACACATTTATTACTTTCTAAGCCAGATTATTTTATGATGTTAAATTCCAATCCTGGAAATAACATATTACAGTGGCAAGTCTGGAGGTAGACTTTAGGATATCTATTCCTATAGCCAACTCCACTATATTTTGTTTTAATTTTTGGTACCTATGTATCTTTAACACTGGACCATTGATAATGTCCAAATTGAGGACTTACTTGTGAAGATGGGAGAAATAATAATAGGAACGGGAGAGACATCATCGAGATCAAGAGAAGTGCTAAGAATTAATAATGGAATGACAAAATTTTAAGGAGGGCAGACCATTGCAAACCATCAGCATTTGGAAGATGTTTTCATGTGCAGATGTGATATGATGATACAGACAAGGATGAACCAACAAAGATGAACTGACAAGGATATTCTTCCAGATAAGGATGAACCGACACTGAGAAATCAACAGGCCTGATGATGATAATACTACAGCACATTGACTTCTTTATGCTGCTAAATTCACTGGATACTTTCAGGCCTCACCTACCTTGGCCACTCAGTAATATTACATATAATTCACTGACTATCAGAGAACCATAAGCCTTCTGGATGATACTTTGTATACCTTATTTTATTTAATATTTCCAAGGAAATATGTCAGCTCCTGTTTTTATTTCCACTTTGCATGTTGGACAGACCGCAGCTCAGAGAAGTAAGGCACCTCTCCCTACATCACACACCCAGAACTGTCTCACTGTAGAATCTTAGATTTTAACCAATTCACTTTGTTGCCTCTTTTTATTAGATTGAGAAGAGAATAAAGAGATGAAAGAGGTGATGTATAAGGAAAATGAGATTGGCTATCTCAGTGAAATATGAAATTAAAGTAGTTGAGCAAGCAATCTAGGAGCATAGAAACTTGAGGTCAGATGTCAAATGTTGATGATAACAAAAAGAAAAAGAGAGGATGACTCAGATGACAGGAGAACATTGAGGAATTGAAAGAGCATGTTAGTAGATGCCCCTTTAAAATGAGTGTTGATTGTTGACGTGTCCTAGAGGGATGTTCTCAAAATGGGTTGGTACACTGAGCCATTGAAGTATGAAGAAAATGTTAGAATGTTAAATCTAATACTAGTTATATATTTGTTCTAAAAATATTATTTTAGTAATACTACTTTTTGAATTGATCTTGGTTTCTTCATTTGGATGTACATGAGACAATCATGTATAATGTACTATTCCCAATATATATCTTGATAGAAAAGCAGAAATTTTACATGTTCAGAGAGTTGACAGTGAATTACAATTTACCTTTGACTGGTGAAGTAGATTTATGGATTATAGTATCTGGTCTTAATCACACTAACCCTCCCCCAAATTAGCAAGTGGTCCTAAAAGATTTCTGCAAAGAAACAACAGATTGAAAAAATTCATTATGCAAAAATAAGCAAAGAAAATAATGGTAGAGCTACTGCTATTTTCACTCTCAGCAGTAGAAATACTTGGTCAGCCACATTATAAAATAAAATAAGGATTGTTAATCACACCAACATATTCCTACCACATTGCTCTTACTGAGAGCACTAAAGGTTTTGTACATTTAACATGAAATAAAATTAATTTGTGTCATTTATTTCCCCTTTAGGCTTAGAATTAAGCTGTGGCTTTGGAAGGAAGCCTGACTGATGTGGGAAGGGAGGGAGCATCTCACACTGGGACGGCCCCAGGGACAGTGGCAGCCTTGGAGGCAGATTTCAGGAATCAACATCCTTGATCCAGTGAGTAGGTGGCAGATGTGGCTGGTGAGGAGGAAGCCAGCAGTACACGTGGCATTTCTCAGGTGAGGTCAGCTGAGGTGATGGGCTGAGGTCCTGGGCACCCTGGATATACTGTGTATCTGTGCTTCACAGAGCGTCAGCAGCAGATTGTATGGGGAGAACTTTGGATTTCTATTTGTTGGGTGAGGCAAATTCTTTACTTCATTTTCCCCTTCCATATCTTTGAAAGGTGGAAATAAGGTGTTCTGGGTTAAGTTGTGTCCCCATTTGCCCCTCCTACTCCCAAGGACCTGTACATGTGACCTTGTTTTTAAACAGGATGTTTGCAGAGGTAATCAAGTTAAAATGAGCTCATATTGGATTAGGGTGGGCCTTAGTCAAATAAAAAGAAGAAAATTAGAGTTTTGTTTTTTTCAGCTTTATTGAGATATAATTGACATATAACACTGTGTAAGTTCAAGGTGTATGAGTGTTGATTTGATACACTTATATATTTAAAAATAATTTCCATTACAGCATTAACTAACACCTCCATTACATTCCATAATTACCTTTGTATGTGTGTGTGTGTGTGTGTGTGTGTGTGTGTGCTGAGAACATTTAAGGTCTACTCTCTTGGCAACTTTGAAGTATATAATACATTATTAAGTATTATCGCCATACTGTATATTAGATCCTCAGAACTTACCCGAGACCCTAAAAACAACATCTCTCCACTTCCCATACCCTCCAGCCCCTGGTAATCACCACACTACTCTCTGTTTCTATGAGTCAGGCTCATAGAGACAGACTGCAGTGGTACATCTATGAGCCCAGGAACAGCAAGGGGTGTCTGCAACCCCAGAAGCCAGGACAGGGGTGCGGAACACATTCCCTCCCAAAAGCTCCAGAAGTAACCAACCTGCTGACACACCTAGATTTTGGTTTCTGACCTCCACAAATATAAGAGAATAAATTTCTGTTACTTAAAGCCACCTTGTGGTATTGTCGTGTGTTATGGCAGCCCTAGGAAATTGATACAGCACAGCAGAGATTAGCTCCCTATTTTAGAAGGAAGTTAATTGATTTGCCCACTACACATCACTGTTAAAGGGCAGAATCAGAGCCAGCTTTATGAACTTGGGCGTGTTATAGGGCTTCAGTTTCATCTAGAAAAATAATGGATTAGAACCTAGGGGCAACTGAAAGTTTCCTTAAACTTGTGAAAGTCAGAAAAGTGGGCACTTAAATGTTCTTCCTTCTTCCCTTAATAATAAAAGAGTTAGTTGTTATACGCTACTGTGTTTTGAGCAAGATATAAAACAACATAATTGGCCCAGTACGTTCTATAGCAGTGGCTCTCAAACCTTAGTGTACATCGAAATCACCTGCAGGGCTTGATGCTCCAGGTGGGCCCCGCCCTCCAGAGTTTTTGATTTAATAGTGCTGGGAATTTTCACCTGTAGCAAGTTCCCCGGGTGGTGCTGATGCCACTTTGAGAAACGCTGCTCTAGCACACGTTTTCTAGGTGTCTTCATTATTTTGGTTTTGACCTGGGCCACAGTGATGTTCTTTTATGACAGTGCCGTTATAATTGAGAGCAGGATAGAGTTGGTACCGTTGCAGTTGCTGATGTGTTGGTAAACTGGGTGGGAGAAGATGAGGGCATTATCACCTGATTGCTTCCTTTATTTTAGTAAAGTAGGGAGTCATCAGGTGAGAGTAAGGAAGGCAGGGAGAAAATTGGCTCTTTGAAAACAGAGCAGTAGCTGTGAAACTATCCTATGGAGGAGAGAACTTCCTGATGAGAAAATGAGGTTAGCTTTCTATTTCTGTGAGTTGCAAAGACTCGTGATTAGTGGTGTAAAGTGAGGAGGGTTAGCAATCTGGCTGGTTTTTAGTCAACCGGAGGAGTCACTTGTGTAAAATGACGAAGCACTCAGAAATTTGACCTAACTAGAGTTGGGGTTTTGGCAGGTAAGTGCAATGGAGGATGCATGTGAAAGATCTGAGATGCTATGCAAGGAAACGAAGGACGCAGGAAGTGAGGCCTGAGTAGGCATTGTAAAGAGGACTGGGTTAGGGAATTACATTCAAAGGTAGGGTGAATAATTGTTTGAGTTGGGGTTTTGGAAATACAGGAGGTAGTGGTTAGATGCTTACACTGAGATTTTTGTAGGTAATTGTTGTATCACTAATCATTTAGTTGCATATAATGCCAAACCTAAGACTAGATGTATGGGTACATGTTAAATTTAATATTGTCACTTATCAAGAGGTCCCCAGGTAAATGGTCCATGGCTGACATTGTTACTCACTGTTGCCATCAGGACTCAACTTTTAGTTCTCTTCTCTCTCCCTCCTCCTCTCTCTCCCCACTCCCACCACCCATAGTGTGATAGGTGCAGTTTGTGGTTTGTTTACATATTTATTTTATTTATTTTTAGGATTTCAGAGTTTATGTTCATGAGAGTGCTTGAACTACATTCTCCCTCTTTCTTTTAATAACCTTCAGATATTTAGATTAAGTAATATTTACTTAACTAGACACTCCCAAATTTTATTTTCTTCTGCTGGTTACTCTTCCTCAGTGTCTATTTGTAGAAGCGGTCCAGGTTTCAGCCCTGGGACATTTTTCCTGTGTGCACTAATTCGCTTTGTGGTCTCGTTTAGTTTCATGGCCTAATCTATATTCTGTTGACTCCCACACTTATATTTTTAGGCTGGGCTTCTCACCCAAATTCTATAAATTTATTTCAAACTGTTTATTTTTGTGTATCAATAGGTACTACACACAAAACAAAACTGAATTATCTTCCAAATGTACTTCCCCGGAATACTCCCCTTTTATTAGCTAGTTGTTTTGGACCTCCCGTCATAAATGCCCAGAATGAGACCTTTTTGTAGCAACTAAGTGTATGCCGCCATCCTCAGTTGCCTAGATTATGGCAGTATTCGCTCAATGGGCTTCCCTGCTTCTGCACCTACCTTCCTTTGGTTTATTCTCAATGACCTAGAGTAACCCTTTCAAAACTAAGTTATATGTTATTAACAATCTCATCAGAACCCAGCAAATATTTGTTGAATGAATGAATGAATACTAGAAAAGTTGAATGGATTTTCGAATTTATCAGACATTTGGACTGGTGCTTGTCAGAGCTGCAAATCTGTATCAATGGCCAATTAAAAAACTTTTTTGCAAAAGCCTTAAGTATTGTGTAGATATTAACCCTTTATTTTTAGCAAACTTCACAAATGTATTTTTTCAAACTGTGGTTTGCCTATTGACCTTTTACTGATATTTTAATCTGTATAGTTTTAAAACTTATTACATAAATATATAATATATAGCTTATGTTTCTTTTGTACTTTATGGGCTTTTTATGGTTTTAGATTATCATCCTAACTCCTAGATTATGCATATAAATTTTCTCTAAATAGTTTTTTTTTACTATTTTGTGTTTTGCATTATTTTTTATTTCATTTGGAATTTTTAAAAAATAAACCATATGGTAGGAGGGTACAAAGATGGCCAACTGTGCCATTATTATTTACTATATAAATTATTTTTATAATTAACCTTTCCCATAACTATTTCTGATTATATTAGCTTTATCTTTGTTAACTGGTATTACAAGTTTCTCCTTAAGATAATTTTAGCTAACTCTTCTCCACTCTCCCAACATAAGTTAGCTGAGATTTAAATTTGAAAGATGTTACACTTTCATCTTAATTTTGGGACAGTTAATATTTTCCATTTAAGAACTTGTTTTCTTTTGTACAGATCATATTTAATGCCCTTTAATATGACTTCATATTTTTGTTTTTGGCACCATTATATTGGAATATTGTTACTGCTTATACCTTTTTAGACAGTTATTGCTAAAATGAAAAAGCTATTTTATATACTTACATTGTATCCAGACACTTTACCAAATTTTTTAATTAAATATGTATTACTTATTAGATTTTAAAATATGTAATTATACAATCAGCAAAACAAATTAATGTATCTAATTTTCCCAATACTTGTATTAATTATTAAATTTTTCTCATTTGTTACATTCAGTAAAACCTCCCCAAAATTTTAAATAATAATAATAGCAGGCTTGCCTGGTGTTTTTCTGCATCTAATGTAAATGGTATTAGTATAGCTTCATGTAGACTGATTGTTGCCTTATTTGTTAGCTAATCTCTCTACTACTTAATACTTCTATTTATAGTTTTTGACATTTTAGTAAAAATGGCTGCTTGTTTTAGCAATTAAGTTTTAGCATACATTAACATAATTATGTTATTTTTCAACTTTTATTTTTGATGTGATTAGTTATATGCATAGATCTCTTAATATTGAACTCTTCTTGTATTTTCAAAATAAACCTTTATTGCCCTGGCTGGTGTGACTCAGTGGATTGATGGCTGGCCTGAGAATCGAAGGGTTGTCCCTTGGATTCCCAGTCAGAGCACATGCCTGGGTTGCGGGCCAGGTCCCCAGTAGAGGGCATGCGAGAGGCAACCACACATTGATGTTTCTCTCCCTTTCTCCCACCCCTTCCCTCTCTAAAAAAAAGAAAGAAAGAAAAGAAACCTGTATCATAGAACATTTTTCTTCTACTACAATGCAGAATTCTATAATCTGTATTAGTGAGATTGATTTGTAAGTTTCTTTTTCCTTCTCACTATCTCTTTTTCTCCCTCCGTCTCTTTTTCCTTTTCCCTCCTTTGTATGCTCTATTTATGGGGATTATGATAAAGAGAATTGAGCATTTTTTCATCTTTTCCTATGGTCTGAATATTTCATTATAACTTGTGCTCAAGTAATTTCTGTGTTTGTTCCTTTGAACTATGACAGTTTATCAAAAGGCTCAGTTCTTCAGTGTGGGGCATCCTGCAGTTTAATCAACAACTCCAGAAGGATCCCAGAGAGGATCAGTCAATAGCACAGCTTCTCTCTGAGTCATTTACACTCAGACGCTCAGCTTTCTGTCACTTCTTGTAAACCAGCATGTATGATAGATTTTAGTACCTTTGGTTTGAGTTTTAAAAATATGTTGTATCCCTGGCGTTGATGTGAATTGCCCACTTTCTATGCTTATATCGAAACACCCAGACTTATGCAAAGTTTACAAGATTGCCTAATTCTTCCCTTTGCAGGATAATTTCATGTTAAGCAGGTTTAAGCAATTGCATTCTCTTTCCATGTTAACTTTAATTTTAAAACACCATGAATCATAGTAATATAAGGATTACAGTGACTTTTAAGGAATAACGTTCTTATATACCACTAATACTGTACTCAGAATTCTCATAAAAAACTTTCTGGTTACTAATGCAAAAGGGCATTCTTTTTTTAAAGATTAATTAATTAATTTATTTATCTTTAGAGGAGAAGGGAAGGAGAGAAGGAGAGAAATTTCAATGTATGGTTGCCTCTCATGAGTCCCCTCGTGGGAACTAGCCTGCAATCCAGGCATGTGCCCTGACTGGGAATCAAATTGTGATCGTGTGGTTCGCAGGCCTGTGCTCAATCCACTGAGCTACACCAGGCAGGGCAAGGGCATTTTTATTCTACTTGAAATCTCGTCACCATTAGACACATGAAGCACTCTTTCATTAAACACTCTCTTCTTTTTATCTGAGGTTTCTCATTCCTCTTATTTCTTCTTTCTGTGGGGTGCCCGATCTCCTGCCTTTCCATGCCATGCAATTGTGGTTCTTTACTTCTGTTCTAAACAATCTCCTCCCCAAATTTTCCTTGTATTTATTTACACCCATATCTCCATTCACTACCCAAATCTGCTGCTAAGTCCCAAATAGGTGTCGCTGGCTCAGAACTACACACCTATAAGTCCACCTGCATATTGGACATCTGGACTCAGTTTACAGAAACTCCAAACTCACTATGTACAGAGCGGAACTCATCATATTCTTTGTCTATCCCAATGAATTGCATAGTCATTTAAATAGTTGCTGAAGCCAGAAACCTAAATGTTAACCTTGAAATTAACTTTTCTATCAACTGTTCTGGACTGTCAGATCATTCACCTTTCCTCACAACCACCGTAGTTACCTTATTTTCTAGCACTATTGTCTTTCATCTGATACAAAATAACATATCCCTCCTGCTCTCCATGACACCAATCAGCTTCCCACCTTCTGGACAGTGGCCCTTCTAAAATTCAAAACTGGTTCTGCAACTTCACTGCTAATGGTTTCTCACCAGCTTTTGGAAAAAAACTCAAACTCCTTAATGTAACCTCTTACTTAAAGTTATCTCTAAAGGCTTTCATAGGGAGAGATGATTCTGTTTCTCTCTTTTAGTAATTTTATCAATGGAAATGTTTCAGATCTTTCTAAAATGTTGGTGTAGGTAAGATAACTCAAACTGAGCTTATAACCAAAGTTAACAATGATTCCTATGCTTGCAGTTTATTAAGCATTTGAAATTAAAGTTTGTCATTTATCTTATTTGGCAATAATTATGCTAGGTATCAGCAAGATGACTTACTGTGTTAAAGCAAATACATACCTTTACACTTGGAATGTAAGGGTTAATAATATAAAGGAGATTAAGAGATCTTTAAATAAATAAGTAAGTAAGTAAGTAAATAAATAAATAAATAAATAGATCTCCTTTATATGATTAGAAAATATAAGTTGTTTGAGCTATTTGGATTTTTTTTTCAATTTTTTTATTTAATTATTTTTCAAGTATAGTTTTCTGTCTATTACTCCCATCCCATCCCACCTCCCATCCTCCCCCCTCCCTCCCATTTCCACCCTTCTCAGTTGTTGTCCATGTATCCTTTATATAGGTTCCTCTAAATCCCTCCCTTATTTCCCCTGAAATTCCCTCCCCTCTCCCCTCCGGTCACTGTCAGCCTGTTCTCTATTTCAGTGTCTTTGGTTATATTTTGCTTGCTTGTTTGCTTTGTTGTTTAGCTTCCTGTTAGAGGTGAGATCATATGGTATTTGTCCTTCAACACCTGGCTTATTTCACTCAGCATAATGCTTTCCAGTTCCATCCATG